>NC_041017.1:15893142-15991110 GCF_004193775.1 Glycine soja | reverse complement strand
TATTCAGTTGGTGCCGTTGTCCGTGATAATCTTCCTTGGCAAACCATATCGGCAGATGATCTCCTTCTTAATGAACCTGACCACCACATTCCTCGTGACATTGGTGTAGGAAGCCGCCTCGACCCACTTGGTGAAATAATCTATCGCTACGAGGATGAAGCGATGACCATTCGAGGCCTTGGGCTCAATGGCCCCGATGACATCTATTCCCCACATGGAGAAGGGCCAAGGGGCAGACATGACATTCAGAGGATGTGTGGGGCATTGACATTATCTACGAATGCTTGACATTTGTGGCACTTCCTCACATGGACACAACAATCACTTTCCATGGTAAGCCAGTAATAACCTGCTCTTAAGATCTTCCTGGCCATAGCATGCCCGTTGGCGTGCGTTCCAAACGAGCCCTCATGGATTCCTCGATCATGTGATTTGCCTCCTTGGATCCACACACCGCAGGAGTGTCATGTCGTGATTTCTCTTATACAGTGTGCTTCCGCTCATGAAGAAACTGGCTGCCAACCTCCTCAATGTCCTTTTATCGTTGTCGGCAATCTCTGGCGGGTATTCTTTGCTTACGACATATCGCTTGACGTCGTAATACCAAGGCTTTCCGTCCCGTTCCTCTTCCACTGGCAACAATGTGCGGGTTTGCCACGACACTGAAATTCAATGTAGGGTAGGTCCCCGTGCGGTGTTAGCTGGAACATAGATGCCAACGTAGCAAGTGCATCCGCCATTTGATTTTCCTCGCGGGGAACATGATGGAAAGAGATCTCATCGAAAGTCTTAGCCAATTCCTTGATATAGGCTTTGTAGGGTATCAGCTTGGGATCTCTAGTTTCCCATTCCCCTCTCAGCTGATGGATTACCAACGCTGAGTCGCCGTACACCTTGAGTAGTTTGACATTGGAGTCAATTGCTGCCTGGACGGCTAGGGCACATGCTTCATATTCGGCCATGTTGTTGGTGCAGTCGAATCCTAACCTGGCTGTGAAAGGTACACATTGATTGTCCGGAGAGACCAACACTGCCCCAACGCCATGACCTAGAATGTTTGACGCTCCGTCAAACCATACGGTCCATTTGTCCCGATCTTCGTCCAACTTTTCCTCGAACAAGGCCATGATGTCCTTATCCGGGAATTCCGGATGCATGGGCTGGTAGTCGTTAAGAGGCTGTTGAGCCAAATAATCTGCCAAAGCGCTTCCTTTTATCGCCTTTTGGGTGACGTAGACTATATCAAACTCAGATAGCAAGACTTGCCACCGGGCGATTCGTCCTGTGAGGGCTGGCTTTTCAAAGATGTACTTAACCGGGTCCATTTTGGATATCAACCAGGTAGTATGGCTCAGCATGTACTGCCTTAGGCGATGGGATGCCCATACTAAAGCACAACACGTTCTTTCGAGCAAGGAGTAATTCATCTCACAGGTCGTGAACTTCTTACTTAGGTAGTAAACAGCGCGCTCTTTCTTCCTGGATTCGTCATGTTGCCCCAGCATACACCCCATTGACTCGTCCAAGATTGTCATGTACAAAATGAGAGGCCTTCCAGGTACTGGTGGCATAAGCACGGGAGGATTCATTAGGCACTTTTTGATCCTTCCAAAAGCCTCTTGGCAATCCTCATTCCACCGATCAGTTTGGTTTTTGCACAAGAGTTTAAACAACGGCTCACAAATGGCGGTGAGCTGCGATATGAATCTGGCAATATAATTCAAGCGTCCCAGGAAACCTCGGACTTGCCTCTCTGTACGGGGTTCTGGCATCTCAAGGATAGCCTTCACTTTTTCGGGGTCTACCTCTATCCCTTTCTGGCTTACAATGAAACCAAGCAATTTCCCTGATTTGACCCCAAAGGTACACTTAGCGGGGTTCAACCTTAATTGATATTTCTTAAGCCTTTCGAACAATTTCCGCAGGTTGACAAGGTGTTCTTCCTCGGATTTAGATTTAGCAATTATGTCGTCCACGTAGACCTCGATCTCTTGATGCATCATATCATGGAACAAAGCTACCATGGCCCGTTGATAAGTTGCCCCGGCATTCTTGAGCCCAAAGGACATCACCTTGTAACAAAACGTTCCCCACAGGGTGACGAAAGTAGTCTTTTCCATATCCTCGGGCGCCATCTTTATCTGATTGTAACCAGATAAACCGTCCATGAAGGAAAATAAAGCGAAATTGGCCGTGTTATCTACGAGGATATCGATGTGCGGTAAAGGAAAATTGTCCTTGGGACTGGCCCGATTCAGGTCCCGATAATCTACACACATTCGTACTTTCCCATCCTTTTTTAGGAACTGGTACGATGTTGGCAACCCATTCTGGATACCGAGCGACGGCCAGAAATCCAGCGTCAAATTGCTTCTTCACTTCTTCTTTCATCTTCAAGGATGTTTCGGGCTTCATCCTCCTCAGTTTCTGTTTTACCGGGGAACACTCGGGATTTAGAGGTAATCGGTGCTGTACAATGTCAGAACTCAAACCGGGCATATCTTGGTATGACCAAGCAAAGATGTCTTGGTAGTCTTTTAGCAGGATTATTAATTCTTCACGGATAGGTGCGGTAATACCTGTACCTATCTTTACTTCCCTCTTTCCACTGCCAATTCCTAAGTCTACTAGCTCTGTTTCTTCTTGATGAGGCCCCATTTCTTGGTCCTCATGGGCGACCATTCTTTCTAGTTCTGGGGGAAGTCCCACATCCTCATTTCCTTCATCTTCCGTTTGATTCATTTCTTGCTCGAAGTCGATAGACGGGTCCCAGGTATTAGTACCTTCGGGGGACTCGTCATCGGATCTGCCGTTTCAGAAAAAGAAGTAAACATGCAAATGAATGAGAATGGGTAGAGACCAGGAACAGATGAAGAAAGATCCTTGTATTATAAATTCAAAAACAAAAGACACAAAGCCTTAACAAAAGGAAAAACTCTAAAGCCTAGGCCCAACTATAGAGCTTTTAAAACCGTAAAGGTTTACATTATGCTTGTTGCGTAAATGCCGGGGCGTTCCTCCACTCGCCAATTTCCCAGCTGGAAATCAGGAGGGCATGGTCGTACCAAATCCAAAGTACTCGGAATATCATCTTCGCATATCGCGAACGCTTGACCTTTGTCTCCCGAACCCGCGCTTATAAAGCTTCTACTTATGTGGCAGGGCGGGCTTCCTTCACCTTCTTGTCTCCAACGCGAACTTTGACCATTGTTCTTCCTTCCCGCGATGCTTCTTTTCATGTCCGCCTGAGTGGGCTTATAGCCTAAACCATACTTCCCACGATTTCCTTGGGTATTTATCAGGCTAGTTATGCCGCCGTTGTTTTTTTCCTAAACCCATCCCGGGTTCATAACCGTTCCCCAACATAACTCGGGCCATCATTACCGCTGCATCGGACAGACAAGGCTGCCCAAAGAGGGAGTCCACGGAGGAAATGCTGACCACCTCAAAAGACTGGAAAGCAGTTTCTAACGATTCTTCTGCGGCTTCCACATAAGGCATGGAGGATGGGCAGCTTACCAAGATATCTTCCTCGCCTGACACGATGACCAAGTGCCCCTCCACTACGAATTTCAGCTTTTGGTGGAGTGTAGAAGGCACAACTCCCACTGTGTGGATCCACGGGCGCCCCAACAGGCAGCTGTAGGGGGGGTTAATATCCATTATCTGGAAGGTGACTTGACAGGTGTGAGGGCCTATTTGTACTGGGAGATCGATCTCTCCCCTAACCTCTCGGCGAGTGCCGTCGAAGGCCCGAACCACCATTGAACTTGGTTTTAAGTGGGAAGCATTGAATGGTAATTTCTCCAAAGTGCTCTTAGGCATCACGTTTAAACTGGAACCATTATCGATGAGCACCTTGGCTACGATATGGTCCATACACTTGACTGATACGTGTAAAGGCTTATTATGCCCTCTCCCCTCGGCGGGGATTTCTTCTTCGGCGAAGGCAAGATAGTTGTTGGCAGTGATATTGTTGACCAGCCCTCCGAAACCTTCTACCGAGATATCTTGGGCCACGTGAGCCTCGTTCAGCACTTTTACTAGCAGAGCCCGATGAGGCTCGGAGCTCATAAGTAACTCCAACAGCGAGACCCTAGCCGGGGTTTTGTTGAGCTGTTCGATAACTTTGAATTCGCTCTGCTGAATTATTCGAAGGAATTCGCTGGCTTCCTCTAGCGACACCCCCTTTCTACCATCCTTTTTCTCCGGGGGCCCCTTTGCTGGAATATCTTTATTCGAAGCGTGGGGTGCTTCGCCATCTTGTTCCTCCACCACTTTTCCTTTTCCCTTGACGTCTGCGGGTTGGACTGGTAGGTCCGGAGGTGCAAACACACGACCACTACGGGTCACACCACTCAGTCCCGTGATATTTGTTACTTTAGCTGACAGCGAGCTGACGTCAGTGACTTCTTCTTCCTTCTTCCCCGGAGGTGTATACCTCCACGGGACCGCGTGACTATTTTGGTACGGGAAAGGAACAGGTTTGGCCATTAAGGGGTGTCCGGGCTTTTGCGAAGCTGCGCTTTTAGTGAAGTATATCACCAAGGGTTTGGGCTTCGCAACACCGCTCCCCTCCGTAGATTGCATACATATATGCTGCTCTTCTTTTCCTTCAATGCCGACTTCCAGTCGACCTTGATCTATCATCCGCTGTAACAATTCCTCTACTTCCAAACACGTCTCCATGTCATGCATCTCGCCGGAATGTAGCAGACAGGAATCCTCCTTACACCCACTATGGGGAATCACACCTCCCTTTTGTAGGGCCTCAAAGATAAACCTCCTAGGGGTTGCCACATCCCTTAAAGGTTTAGACCTGTGCGGCCTATTGGATTCAACTGCATTAACTGCTCCCCCTCCATGATTGGCGAGCGGGTTGGTTCTCACATTGGGCCGATCCTCTTGGAAAGTCAGCCATCCAGCATCCATTAAATGTTGGACCTTGTATTTAAGGGCCAAGCATTTTTCGACGGAATGCCCCGGGACACCCCCATGGTACTTGCAAGTTGCGTTAGGGTCATACCACTTCGGGAAAGGGGGTTCGAGGACCCTTCCGGGAGTTACCACGGCCAAATGATTGGCGATGAGGGATGGTAGAAGATCTTCGTACGTCATTGGGAGCGGGGTGAATTCCGGCAATGGCCTCGGAGGGAAGTTCCTTGTCGTGTTGGAATTACCGGCCGGTCGAGTCGTGTTCGGAGTTGGAACTTGGGGAGCTTCCCTCTGGGTGGGTGCCTTAGGCTGCACGGGTGTTGAACTAGAGGCGTTCCCAGCATGAGCCGAGAAGCTTGGGTGATGTTGCGCGTACTGATGGGTACCATGAGGTGTTTGCTGGGGTTTGACCCACGCGGGTGTTGAAGAGACGGCATGGGCATCTCCTTCCTTCCTTTTTGCCCCTGTTGCCCCGATTCTTTTGGCATTCACGTTTGTGGAGGAAACGTAATCAAACTTTCCTCTTTTCAATCCAACCTCGATTCTTTCCCCGGCAAACACCAGATCCGCAAAGTTGGACGGCATGTAACCCACTAGCTTCTCATAGTAGAACACTGGCAGAGTGTCTACCATCATGGTGATCATCTCTCTCTCAACCATGGGAGGAGCTACTTGTGCCGCCAAATCCCTCCATCGCTGCGCATATTCTTTAAAGGTTTCACCCTCTTTCTTGAACATATTCTGCAGTTGAGTACGGTCAGGAGCCATATCAGAATTGTACTGATACTGCCTTAGAAAGGCGGTAATCAGATCCTTCCAAGTACGGATACGGGAAGCTTCCAAATTAGTGTACCACACTACCGCAGCTCCGGCCAAGCTATCCTGAAAGAAGTGTATCAACAGCTTTTCATCTTTAGAGTGGGCGCCCATCTTACGGCAGTACATTTTGAGATGGTTTTTGGGACAAGTCGTCCCTTTATACTTGTCAAAGTCCGGCACTTTGAACTTCGGGGGAATAACAACATCGGGTACTAAGCAAAGATCCGTCATGTCTGCAAACGGATAGTCCCCAAATCCTTCCACAGCCCTCAATCTTTCCTCAAGGAGATCGAGCTTCCTCCTTTCTTCAGTTGCCGGGGGCGGCCCTTCCATGGACAAAACTATTGGCGAAGCTGCGATGTTGGGTTGAGGCAACGTGCCTGGTGCCGGCCCTTCGGGGATCGGGGGATAGAACTTGACATCCCTTCGAGCATAATCTTGAGGGTCCTTATGGACTTCGTCGGGCTGCTGAGGAGGTTCTCTTTCATGGACGGGAGAAGCAATGTGGCCCGCATCTTCTTGCAAGACGGGTGGTGAATAGTTGGGCGGCAATCCATAAGGGTAAGCCGCTCGGTTGTATCCCAGGTGAGGGCTGCCATCGTGCCCCAGTGTGTCCCTTCCCCGTCCTACTATGTTTGAGGGAGGATGGTGCGTAGTTGCCAAGAGAGTCGGGTCTGCTTCGGCAGCCGAACTGACAGCGACGGCGGTGGCCGCGTTCTTCTCTATGAGCTGCTTCATACCTAACATGGCCTCCATCATGGAGGCCATTTGTTCTTTCAGAGCCGACATGTCGGCTTTCATCTGTTCCTGCGTCTCCTCTTGATCACCCATCGTTTTAGATTTGGATCTAGTGCGATAGGGATCCCTTGCGGCGCGTTTAGTTATGGTGTTTTTTCCCTAAAAAAACCAAACGTGAGGAGTGGGTAAAGAAAGAAAATGCATGCTAGAGATGAAATGTAGGAGTGATTTGATTTGCACAAGCTTTTTGGAGTAGAAACATGGGACCAACTCATTTTATTTCAGAAAGGAAGTCGTATCTAGTCAAGGTCTTAGAGACCATACAAGTTTCCTAACGATTTCTAATTATGTGGGCCATTAAGTCTATCATATGCTGACAATAGCCGAGAAGCCCATGAATCTCTTCGGGGGCGGAGTAGGTGTCTGCCATCGCCTTGGCCTTGGCTAATAATCGGGGAAGTTCTTGACTCCCGTTCAAGGTAAGAGCAAACCGATCCATCCACATGGTTGCCTCTTGGTGTAAAGAGTCGATCACCCTTCCTCTAGCCTCTTTTTCCGCGTATACTTGGGCATACTCGTCCGCAATCCTATGCTCGTGGGCCGCGGCTAGACCTAACTCTTCTTGGTACTTGGCAATGATAGCTAGCATGTTGGTCTCCGTCTCGCATAAACGCTGAGACAAGCTTCTTTTGGACCTTGAACAAGCAATTAACTCCTCTTTCAGAACCATGCTATGGGCTCGCGACTGGTCTCTTTCTTCCCTCCGCAACTTGAGTTCACTATTGCTACCCCATAGAGCTCCGCGAAATTTGTTCCGGCCATACTCTTCCTTGCGAGCCCTCTTGGTCTCTTGTTCGAGGGCTCTTACGGTAATTGCATTCTCTTCCCGTAACCCGGCACACTCCTTCCGAACGTGTGTAGCGGCCAACTTGAACTTCTCCTTGGCAAGTTTTGCCTCTCCTAACTCGCTTTTGAGAGCTTGGACTTCTTCGTCCTCTTCCGGTGCTTCGAAACTCTCTTCGCTGACGACTTTTAACTTGGCGAGCCAATCTAAACCTCGTATATGAACTTTCAGCCATTCGTGGTACCCACCAATGATGCCATTACGAATGCCTCTAAGCTCTTGATCTTTCCTTAACGGGGTTTCCCATGCCTTATGGATTCTTTGTATAGTCTTGGAATTTTGTGCGCCGAGATCCCTCACAAGGAAAGGAGACATGCTTTCTTCCGTCGGTGCTCCCCTCATGGGGTACCCTAGTTGTCTTATAGCGAGCGTGGGATTGTAGTTAATACAACCCCTCGTTCCTACCAGCGGAATGTTTGGGTATCTTCCACATGAGAAAAGGACTCCTTCTTTTCCTTCCTTCCATCGGGGGAACCAACTGATTGTTCTACCTCCTATCCCGGCCAAAAGCTGGTCCCAATCTATTCTCCTCTTTTCAGTACACGAGCGATGGCTCAGGAGCGGACATGGATGTCTTGTGTCTTGTTGGAATAAGTGTGAAACCAACCAAACACAGAGGGCGGGTAAGCAACAGATGATCCGTGCGCTACTCTTTTCGCATCTTCGGTCAAATGTATCAAATAGATCTGCCAAGACAGCTACCACCGGACTTTCCTTGCTATGGTGGTAGGCAAGGAAAGCGTCGATTGCTGCTAGGTCTACCAAACCATCCACGTTTGGAAAGAGGACGACCCCAAAAATTAGCAAAGCTAACACATCCATAAACGGGACCCAGTCTCCTTGATTGGCCATACCCCTCGCCTTGTCTTCTAGGTACTTCTGTGGTAGGCCCGCTATGCCATTCCGAGTCTGTTTTATGCGGTCCAAACCTCTTGCTGAATCCTTGACCACAGTTGCAATTCTGCTCAAAGAGGGGAGACATCCGGAGGACAGATATGGTTTTCTTCCCCCGAGAGGACATCCTAGAATTTCCTCAAATTCTTCAATGGTTGGTACTAATTGGAAGTCCCCGAATGTGAAGCACCTCAAAGGCTGGTCGTAGTATTGGGTAAGTGATGCAATGGCTTCTATGGACACCTCTGCTATGGTCAACCCTAAGATCTTTCCGTAAGTCTTGCGGAAGGCTTGCATTTGGAGGGGTTCCATCAACCGCCCTAATTCCTTGATGCTGGTGGTATCTGGGCTTTTGACCTTGACTTGGTAGAACCTCTTGCCGGTTTGATTTGTTCCCATGCTTACTAAAGTGAGATAAAAGCTGGTGCAAATCAAAACTCCGATATCTCATGGGTGGAATGGATGAATGCATGATGGAATGCATATGACACAGATGCAATCTAGGAATGCGGGGGTCCGGGGAATTTGTCCCCTTCTTAGATACGACGTCTAGGGGTAGCAAAATGCCCCAACGCACGTTTTTAAGAAGGCGACACGGACCCTCCGTTGGTTTGTTTACAGTAGGGATCAAGACAGAACCCATATGCAATGCCCATGCAAAAGACGCAATGCGGGAATGTGCACAGTATGACAATATTTACCGAACATAAGCAAAAGGGTATATGATACTTATGCATGGCAATGTGAAAAATGGCACGCAGCGTGTTTGCTTCGTGCCCCTATTTAAGGGACCTATAAGGGAGAGAACTAACTAGGCTTTTAGCAAAAATCCCCAAGGTAGTTATATCTCTCTTGATGGTTTCTAGAGGTATCATCCCCTTTGAAGAACATATTGTAGCAGTAGGGACTACTAGCAACAATAGGTTTTCAAAGAGAAAAGCTCTAGATGAGGGTTCACTGTAATCAAGCAAGTCGGAGACCTAGCATGATCACAGATTCACCTCCACTCCTTATGCTCCCATGAACCCGGGTATAGGGCCCTTTTTCACTCACAGTGTGTGCAAATAGTGTTGGTGTTTGTGTGCATCAAATGAATAAATATTTACTTCATGCATACATTTAAAACGCACTAAAAGCAACAAAGAGTTTATATACACAAGAACATAATGAAAGGAAACCAACAAAGGGGTAAGTCACGGTAAAATATTGCACAAAATTAAATGGCCTAACTCTCTAAAAACATTCCCCAGTGGAGTCGCCAACTGTCGCAACCTACCCTTCGGCGGGAGGGCGACGCGAGACTCGCGGGATGCGTGTTCCACGAAAGGAATCCGCGCGGAGTCGCCACCAACGTTTATTTGAGGAAAACGTCGGAAAAACCGGAAAAGACGCGGTCTACGAACTTTTTAGTGAAAGGTTCGGGAGTTGTATTTACGCACGGGGAAGGTATTAGCACCCCACGCGTCCGCCCCAAGGGACGGCAGCCTTTAATCGAATGTGCAAACATGACTTTGATTTTTTATGTTCCCTTTTTATGTCTCTATATCCTTTATACCCTTTTTATATTTTTTCTTTTTGTGGTCGACAAGGGTGTTTCCCTTTGCTCCTACGTATTCCTCAATTTGGGATGAGAAAATCAGACCTATGTAGTTCTTTTTTATCAAGTGATTCTTTTTTACTTTAAGAGGTGATCATTTTAAGGCGTTGGACCTTAAAAATGATCCATTTTACTTAGTTAGAAAATGAAATGACAAACTTCAAAAGCCTATTTTTATGGACGAGCTTGACTAGGCGAATTGATTTTTAGCCTTTAGTTTCACTTTAGTTATTAATCAATTCGATTAAGAATGAGAAATCCCAAAGAGAAAACGTCCGATTGATTTTCCGCTTTATTTTACTAAAAGATGTCTTTTTGATTATTATATTATTTTTTACCTTTTTTTTTTATTTCCAACGTGGTTACGGCACGACCGAACGGTCGGAATTTATTTTAACCGAAGTTAATGGATAATACAATTCAAACGTTCGGTGGAAATTTATTTTATTTTTAAGTTAAGCGAGAAATGACTTAAGTAAAATGGCTTAAGCACGTCAACAGGGGGTATAAAAAGTAAACAAAACGAGAATAAAAATGCACGAAACACAATGTGGACCACTACGGGTACATAGAATGAATCGAAAAGCTTGGTTCGAGGTACTTACCCGTTGAAGATCGAAGAACGATGAAGAACGAATGAAGAACGTCGAAGAACGGTTGAAACCCTTGCGAAATTCTTCACGGAAAACGTTACGGAAACGTTTCGGAAGCGCCTCGGCTTAGATTTTCTTCACGGAAACGATTTTTCCAAGCAAATTCGAAAGAGAGAGAAGTGCCAAAGGGGCTGAACCCTTTTCTTCTTCACTTCCTCCCCTATTTATAGCAAAATAGGGGAGGTGGTTGCCGCCCAGCTCGCCCAGGCGAGCTCAGCTCGCCCAGGCGAGCCAGGTTGCTTCCTCCAGAAGCAACCGCCTTCTGGAGGAATATTCTGGAGGGCCCAAGTGGGCCTGGGTGCTATTTGCACCCCCATTTTTACTAAGTACACCCCCTCTGCTGTTTTTTGGTGATTCTTTTTTTCGTAAAGTTACGGAAACTTACGAATTTCGTAACGATACTTGTTTTCTTTCCGTAATGTTACGGAACCTTGCGGATTACATAATCATCCCCTTTTTAACTTACGGAATGTTACGGAACCTCACTTAATTATGCAACGATGCTTCCATTTGATTTCCGGTGTGTCACGGAAACTTACGGATTCTGCATCAATATTTTTTTGGTTTTTCGGCATGTCCTGGAATTTCACAAATCGCCTAATGATGGGTGCCAAGCACCTCACGAGGACCAAAGAATGGTCGCATGTCATCAAGCAAAGGTCCCCGGACGAAATTAGGGTATGACAGACTTCAATACATTTCTCTACCATGTCAGCAAAAATTGCCATCATACATCTCTGGAAAGTAGCTGGGGCATTACATAAACCGAACGACATGCGGCGATAAGCAAATACACCAAAGGGACATGTGAAAGCTGTCTTTTCTTGGTCCTAAGGATCCATTGCAATTTGATTGTAGCCCGAGTATCCATCTAAGAAACAGTAGAAAGATTGACCTAGAAGTCTTTCAAGCATTTGATCCATGAAGAGAAGTGGGTAATGGTCTTTCCTAGTGGCGTCATTTAACTTTCTGTAGTCAATACACATCCTCCACCCAGTGACTGTTCTTGTAGGAATTAGCTCCTCTTTATCATTCTTTATCACTGTCATAACTCCCTTTTTCGGAACAACTTGAACAAGACTGACCCATGAATTGTCTGAGATTGGATAGATAAGCCCTGCTTCCAACAACTTGAGCACTTCCTTTCTTACTTCTTCTCTCATTATTGTAATCAGTTTCCATATTAATCTTGTGCATACAATATGATGGACTGATCCCTTTTAAATCAGAGATGTGCCAACCAATAGCGGCTTTGGGACTTTTCAGAATCTGAACCAGTTGATCTTCTTCTTTCTTTTGCAAGGAGCTACTTATTATTACAGGTTTAGCCTCATTGTACTCCAAAAATACATACTTCATGTGTGCTGGAAGGGTCTTCAATTCTACTTTGGGCTTTTCCATTGGTCTACTGTTTTCTAAGGTTTCAAACATCACATGACTAGTAGACTTATCTTATGGAATATCTAGCTCTTCAATACAAGCTATCTCTTCTCCTTCATTTTCACTAACTAGGTATTCTGTCACATTGTCGAATTCTTCTTCCAGAGGCGATTATAATACCATGGTTGTTAATTCTATCTCCTGCTCCAATGTTTCCTTTTCAAAACTGGCTTCACTATCATCTAAGTGTTTCATTGCCTCAAATAAGTCAAAGGAGATCTTCTGATCCTCTACACTAAGTTCCAACTTACCTTTACCCATGCCTAATACACAACTAGCAATTGATAGATAGGGTTGTCCCAGAATAATTGGAACCTCATGGTCTTCATGCTTTTCTTCTTCACAATCACTCAAAATCTTATCCAATGCTTCACAAGATAGCTTCCTCTTCAAGCTTGGTTCTTTCCAGTCTCTCTACAGCCAGAAACTCTAAAAAAAACACAAACACCCCCTCTCAGTTTCAAGATTCAGCTTTAAATAGGCAATTCTGTTGGGAGGCACGTGCTTAGCGGGAGATAGGCTCGCTTAGCGCGTGTAAGTGACTTCTGGCTTAGCGCCAGTCATGCTCGCTCAACCTGAATGTTCGAGCGGTGTGCTTAGCTAATTGACTCTCGCTGAGCGCATCTTGGAAAACTCATTTGCCTCTAGGATCTTCTATGCGCTTAGCCATGAACTGCTGCGCTTAGCGGATGACTTGCTAAGCCAGAGAGTTGGCTTAGCGTGTGGCTCAAAATTAGCACTTCCACAAAACTTGCCTAAGTAGCCTGAAAATGAAAAGGAATAATCATTAAATACACAAAATGGGGATACTTAGTACTTATTACCTATATTTAACAAAAAGTAATTACAACACTACAAAAATGACCATAAATGGGAGGAGTTGTATACAAATTACAAAAGTTTCTTACACAAAAGTTAGTCGTATTGACCGACTAACAATAGATACCTGCATAAATTGAGCTAGAGTCTTTTCCAGCTTTGTTGTTCGATCATAGAGACTCGGCCCTTGTTGTTGTGGCCTATTAGATAGACCACCCAGGTCTTTGTTGAACTGGTTTCCAGGGTAATTCCTCCATTATCCCTACTGTGAATTATATGGTTGACCATGCTGAAAGACGGAATTTCCACTTGCATTGAAATTTTGTCCTCGCTGGTTCCCCATATAACTGACTTCATGAGCTGGTTCTTCATTTGGGATACATCAGCCAAAATTGTGAGCTCCACCACAGATGGCACACCTTGCAACCTGCAAAACAGTAGATGGTAAAGATTGCACAAAATGTATTTGAGTTGGCAGCTTACTTAGTGTTTTGGTCAATGCTTCCAATTGCTTGGACAACAACTTGTTTGTGCCAACAACGCATCTTGCGATGTAAGTTCCAAAAGAATTTTCTTTGTTGGTACATGGGCTCTATCTCTGAGAATAGCAATGTCACTTGCAGCCATATTTTCAATAAGATCCATGGCTTGTTTGTGAGTCTTCAACTTTATTTTTCCCCCAGCAGAAATGTCTAATAGCTGCTTGGATTGTGGACTTAACCCATCAATAAAAATGTTGAGCTGAATCGGTTCTAAGAATCCGTGAGTGGGTGTTTTTCTCAATAGACCACGAAATCTTTCTAAGGCCTCACTCAGGGATTCATCTGGAAATTGGTGAAAAGAAGAGATGGTTGTTTTTCCTTCTGCAGTCTTGGACTCTAGGAAATACTTCTTCAGAAATTTCTCAACCACTTTATCCCAAGTCTTAAGATTGTTGCCTTTGAACGAGTGAAGCCACCTCTTAGCTTCTCCTGACAATGAGAATGAAAACAAGCTCAATCGAATTGCATCTTCAGGCACACCAGCCAATCAAATAGCATTGCATATTTCAATGTAAGTGACCAGGTGTGCATATCAACTATTGGTAGACTATGAAACAGATTATTTTGAATCAGTTGTATCAAAGAAGGAGGTTATGTGATTGTTTGTGCCTGAACCTCTGGCCACGCTATACTGGAAAAAGAATTATGGCACAGTGGAAGTTGAGTAATCTTCCAGGGTCACTTTTCTTGGCTCTTCAGCCATAATAACTTCTTCAATTAAATCTGTATGAGATTGCCCTGGAATAGGAAAGCTAGAAGACGCCTCAGAAGATCGAGGTTCTTCTTCTGGAGTTGCTGCTACTTCTAAGTCCTGCAAAAATTTTCTAAAATATGAACAAAAAGAATCAATGAATCAAAGTGAAAAATATAAAGCAATGCCGTAAAACTGAAGTGAACTCTTCTAATGAATTAAGTTCCCCGGAAACGGCGCCATAAATACTTTGTTCATTTTCCCATATGGTTCCTTTTTCTCCAATTTTCAACAAATATATTCAAGGGAAATGAAACACCATAATGCACACCGAGTTGTCAAGTATTTAAAATTAAAACGGAGTGATCCGAGTATCGAACTCAGGGAACTTGCTTATTAGACAGATTTTTATTCAGAAGTAAGGCATTGTTGGAACAACATTGATAATCGATGGTTAAAAACAGAAATAAACTACTTCTATGGTAAAAACAGTAAATGCAAGTAAGTAAAAGTTGACAACAATAGGTAAAAAGCGTTGGGTCTTTCTAACAAACAAGTTGATGCATATGAGGACATTTCTCTAATTAATCATATTCTTGTGTTCTATGTTGTAGCCTAAAGTACTAAACCTCGACCCCTCGTAGGTTTAGACTAATTTAACCTAAGTGATGTGTCATTATTTTCTCCTATTTCTTACCCCTTTCTATCACCATTTTAATTACCGATTAGCCTTAACTGTCAAATTAATTATGCAGTTTTATCATTTGGGCCTACTTGACTAATTTTTTGTTTAAATTGAATTTCAGGAGAATTATAAGCAATTGGGCTTGGATCCGAAATTCGGCAGAACTGACTTGGACTTGAAGAGAGCTGACAATTTTATTTTTGTTTTTGGGTTGTATTTTTGTAATTGGGCCACCAGACCTTATTGGGCCCAAAAATCATATTTGTAAGCTTTGGGGCCTAGTGACCTTTAGTGAGCCCAGCTTGATGGAAGCTTGCTTGTGGGGCTTCTATGGAGGTTGGATCTTTGAGCTTTAATCAGGTCCTTCAATGGTGATTTTACACCATGGAGATGCAGCGGAAGGCAAAGGAGAAGAGGAGAGGGGAGGCACCATCCACTAGGGAATAAGCCAAGGAAGAAGGAGCTTCACCACCAGGAATTGCTTTGGATAAGAAGCTTGAAGAGGATGCTTTAATGGAGGAAAAGAAAGAGAGAAGGGGGGAGCACGAAATTGAAGGAATAAAAGAGGGAGAGAAGTGGAACTTTGAAGTGTATCTCATAAGACTTTCATTCATCAAAGTTACAACAAGTGTTACACATGCTTCTATTTATAGACTAGGTAGCTTCCTTGAGAAGCTTTCTTAAGAAAACTTCCTTGAGAAACTTTTTTGAGAAAACTTCCTTGAGAAGCTAGAGCTTAGCTACACACACCCATCTAAAAACTAAGCTCACCTCCTTGAGACGCTAGAGCTTAGCTACACACACCCCTCTAATAACTAAGCTCACCTCCTTGAGAAGAGAAGCTAGAGCTTAGCTACACACCCCTATAATAGCTAAGCTCACCCCCATGACAAAATACATGAAAATACAAAAAAAAATCCCTACTACAAAGACTACTAAAAAAGCCCTGAAATACAAGGCTAAAACTCTATACTACTAGAATGGCCAAAATACAAGGCCCAAAAGAAGAAGAAAAAACCTATTCTAATATTTACAAAGAAGAATGGACCCAACCTTGGCCCATGGGATCAAAAATCTACCCTAAGGTTCATGAGAAACCTAACGCCTTCTTTATCAGCTCTAGCCCAATCCTCTTGGAGCCTCTTGCTCATGGCTCTGGTAACTGGTCCTTTCCTAGGGAGGATTGCATCATCCCCTCCCCCTTAAAGAGGATTTGACCTCAAATCTGTTGGTTCCTCCTCCTCTATATCAGCTCCACCTGCAAAAGGAATTAAATCATAAATTTTAAAAGTGGTGCTGACTCCATACTCTCTTGGGAGGTCTAACCTATAGGCATTATTATTCATCCTCTCCAAGACTTGAAAAGGTCCATCCCCTTTAGGGCTAAGCTTGGATTTCCTTTTAGTAGGGAATCTTTCCTTCATAAGATAGAGCTTGTTATACCCTAATTTCGTCTGGGGACCGTTGTTTGGTGGAATGCAACCTTCGCTTCACCGCTTCGAGGTACTTAACACCCGCCGTTAGGCAATCTGTGAAGTTCCACGACATGTCGGAAGTCGAAAGGAAGCATTGTTGCACAATCCGTAAAGTTCTGCAACATTCCAGAGGTCAAAAAAGGCATTGTTGCATAATCCGTAAGGTTTCGCAACATTCCGGAAAGAAAATAAGTGTCGTTATTTAATCCGTAAAGTTTCGTAATGTTATGAAAAATAAACCAGCAAAAAAAGTAAAAAGTGGTGTATTTAGTAAAAATGGGTGTGCAAATAGCAACCAGGCCCACTTGGGCCTTCCAAGGACTTCCAACAGAAGGCGGTGCCTTCTGGTGGAAGAAACCTAGCTCGCCTGGGCGAGCTGGGCGACAACCACCTCCCTCTTTTTCCGTATAAATAGGGGAAAAAGGGCAGAGTAATTTCGTTCAGCCTTTCTGGTAATTAGGATTCTCTTGAAATTAGTGAGAAAAATTGTTTCCGTGAAGAAAATCCAAGCCGAGGCGCTTCCGGAACGCTTTTGAGACGTTTCCGTGAGCGATTTCGTGAAGATTCTTCACCGTTCTTCATCGTTCGTTTTTCGTCGTTCTTCGGTCTTCAACCGGAAAGTTCCCAAAATCGAATCTTTCAATTCATTCTATGTACCCTTAGTGGTCCCCACTTGTTTCACATGTTTTTATTTTTATTTCATTTGTTTTCCGTACCCCCTTTTGACGTGCTTTAACCATTCATTTAAGCCGTTTTCTTGCCTAATAAACAATAAAATGAATTTCCACCGATCATTTGAGTTGTAATATCGTTTAATCTCCGTTAAAATAAAATCCAACCGATCTTTCATGCCATAACCACGTTTAAAACCAAAAGAGGCAAAATAACAATAAAATAATCGAAGTATTTTTGAATAAAATAATCAAAAAAATCAATTGGACGTTTTTCTTTGGGATTTTCCTTAATTGAATTGACTAATAACCAAAGTGAAACTAAGGCTAAAATCAACTCACAAATCAAGCTTTGTCCATAAAAATCACTTAAAAACCGTTTTAATGTCCAATGCCTTAAATGGTCCTCGTTGCTTTTTATTGGTTAACGTGGACTTTCAAAAGCATAAAGTCAACATGTAACTTGTCACTACTTTCAAAAAACCAAGAGATCATTAATGGTACAATGCCTTAATGTTTCTCTCCTTTCAAAAAGAATCAAAAGATCATTCAAATGGTCCAACACCTTAAACGACTTTTTGTTCAGTTAAAATATATATTGCAAAAAAGGATAAAAATAACTTAACCAACGTTCAGTTCTCAAAGAACTACATAGGTCTGATTTCCTTATCACAATTGAGGAATACGTAGGAGCGAGGGAAACACCCTTGTCGACCACAAAAAGATAAAAAAAATACAAAAGGCATAAAAAGACATAAAAACGTAAAAAAGGGGAAAATAAAACAAATCGAAGATATGATATTGCACACTTGGTTAGAGGTTGCCGTCCTTTGGGACGGACGCGTGGGGTGCTAATACCTTCCCCGTGCGTAAAAACAACTCCTGAACCTTTCACATTTAAAGTTCGTAGACCACAACTTTCCGGTTTTTCTGACGTTTTCTTCGAATAAATGTTGGTTGCGACTCTGCGCATTTTCCTCCCATGGAAGACGCACCCGTGAGCCTCGCGTCGCCCTCCCGCCGAAGGGTAGGTTGCGACAGTTGGCGACTTCGCTGGGGATTATTTTTAGTGAGTTAGGCCTTCTAATCTCGTGCAATATCATGACTTCCTCTTTTGTCTGTTTCCTTTTATTTCCCTTATGTTCTTGTATATAACTCTATGATGCTTTTTAGTGTGTTTTGAAATGTATGCATGAGATATATATTTATTCATTTGATGCACACAACACCAACACCTTTTTGCACACACGGTGAGTTGAAAAGGGGCCCTATACCCGGGTCCATGGGAACATAAGGAGTGGAGGTGAATCTGTGGTCATGCTAGGTCTCCGACTTGCTTGATAACAGTGAACCCTCACCTAGAGTTTTTCTCTTTGATAACATATTGTTGCTGGTAGTCCCTACTGCCGCAATATGTTTGTCGAAGGGGATGATACCTCTAGAAACCATCAAGAGAGATATGACCACCTTGGGGTTTATCATTAAAAGCCTTTTAGGTTCCTCCTGTTTAGGTCCCTAAAATAGGGGCACGAAGCAAACATGTTGCGTGCCTTTTAAACACTGCCTTGCATGTAGTCTAAAATGTCATGTATGCCTTTGCTGTATGATTATTTGTGGATATTGTCATACTATGTACATCCCCGTGTTGTGCCTTTTTCTGCATCTGCATCATGCACGGGTTGCATCTTGATCCCCTCACTTTGTCATGAACCGACGGAGGGTCCGTGTCGCCTTCTTAAATGCATACATCGAGCGCCATGCTACCTGAATGTTGTACCTAAGAAGGGGACAATCTCCCTGGCTCCCATATTCGTAAAATGCATCTGTGCCATACGCATTTCTTCATGCATTCATCCATTCCACCCATGATAAATGTCGGAGTCTTGATTCGCACTGGGTTTTGTTTCACTTTAGTAAAACATGGAATCGAGTCAGGCGCCTTCGCTTAAAAAGAGGTTCTATCAAGTCAAGGTCAAGAGCCTAGGAGTCGCCAGTCTGAAAGAGTTAGGATAGTTGATGGGTCAGCTCCAGCGACAAGCTTTTCGCAAAGCTTACGGTAAGATCTGGGACCTAGCCATGGCAGAGGTCTCCATAGAGGTCATTGCCTCCCTCGCCCAACATTATGACCAGCCTTTGAGGTGCTTCACCTTTGGGGACTTCTAGTTATCACCCACGGTGGAAGAGTTTGAAGAAATCCTGGGATGCCCTCTGGGAAGAAGGAAACCATACCTCTTCTCGGGATTCTATCCCTCTTTAGCTAGAATTTCTAAGATAGTCCAAATCTCGATGCAGGAATTAGACCGCGGAAAGCAAGTTGAAAATGGGGTGGTTGGAGTACCAAGGAAATGTTTGGTAGAAAAAGCAAGAGTCTTGGCAAGTAAAGGCGAATGAGCCCCGTTCATGGACATCCTGGCACTTTTGATCTTCGGGGGGGGGGGGGGGTCCTCTTTCCAAATGTGGATGGGTTGGTGGACCAGGCAGCGATTGACGCTTTTCTCGCCTTTCATGACCCCAAGGAAAGCTCGGTTGTCACTATTTTAGCCAATCTATATGACACCTTCGACCGAAGATGTGAAAAGAACAGTGCAAGGATTGTTTGCTATACTCTAGCCCTCTACGTATGGTTGGTTTCTCACCTTTTCCGCCAAGAGGTGAGACATGCTTGCCCGCTAGAAGGCCACCGCTCATGCACAGAGAAAAAAAAGGCAAGTTGGGATCGACTCTTAGCAAGCAAAGAAGGAGCATCTGTAAACTGGTTCCACCGATGAAATGAAGGAAGAACCAGGATTCTTATTTCGTGCGGAGGATTTCCAAATGTTCCCTTAATGGGGACAAGGGGTTGCATTAATTACAATCCCATCCTCGCCATAAGACAACTTGGCTACCCTATGAGAGGGGCACCATTAGAGGAAGACCTCACACCTATTATTGCATGAGGTTTAAATAGCACCAACGCGAGGGTGCTTCAGAAGGTCCGCAAGGCATGGGAGATGATGCAAAAGAAGGACAAGGAACTTAGAGGCAGTAGCAACGGGCCCATAGGCGACTACCATGGGTGGTTGAAAGCCTACACATAAGATCTGGATTGGCTCCCGAATTTGAGAACCACTAAGGGGGTGGAGGTTGAAGCTCCGAAACAGGACGAAGAGGTACAAGCCCTCAAGACAGAACTCGAGAAAGCCCAAACAGTCAAAGAAAAGTTCAAATCAGCAACTATTAGGATCCGAAAGGAGAACGCCGAACTGCGAGACATAAATATAGCCACCACCAAGGCCTTAGAACAAGAGACCAAGAGGGCCCGAAGGGAAGAACATGGTCGGAACAAATTCCAAGGGGCTCTGTGGGGCAGTAACAGCGAGCTTAAGCTCCGAAGAGAGGAAAGGGACCAATCATGAGTAGACAGTTTGATCTTGAAGGATGAATTGAGGATTTGCCTAAGGTCTAAGAGGAGCTTGTCTCAGCGGTTATGCGAGACCGAGACCAACATGTTAGCCATCATCAGCAAGTTCCAAAAAGAATTAAATCTAGCCACGACCCACGAGCACAAAGTGGCGGACGAATATGCCCGAGTGTACGTGGAAAAGGAGGCTAGAGGAAAGATGATTGACTCGTTACATCAAGAGGCAACGATGTGGATGGACCGATTTGCTCTTACTTTGAATGGGAGTCAAGAACTTCCCCGATTGCTGGCCAAGGCCAGAGCATTGGCGGACGCCTACTCCGCACCCGAGGAGATCCACAGACTCCTCAGCTATTGTCAGCATATGATAGACTTAATGGCCCATATAATTAGGAACCGCTAGGAAGTTTGTATTGTCACCCAGATCTTGACTAGTTGTAACTTTCTAAATAAAATGAGTTTGTCCCGTTATTTTACTCCAAAATCAGTGCGAATCGAATCACTCCCACATTTTATCTCTAGCATACATTCATTTTTTAAGTACTCCTCACATTTAGTTTTTTAGGAAAAATGCCATAACTAAGCGCGCCCCAAGGCATCCCTATCGTACCAGATCCAAATCTAGGACGATGGGTGACCAAGAGGAAGTACAGGAATAGATGAAAGCCGACATGTCGGCTTTGAAAGAGCAAATGGCTTCCATGATGGATGTCATGCTAGGAATGAGACAACTAATGGAGAATAACGTGGCCACCGCCACCATTGTTAGTTCGACTGCCAAAGCAGACCCAACTCTCCCAGCTACCGCACACCACCTTATCCCAAATGTGGTAGGACAAGAAAGAAGCACATTGGGGCACATCAGCAACCCCTATCCGGGGTACAACCGAGTAGCTTACCCCTATGGATTACCACCTAATTACACACCACCAGTCATGCGTGACGACGCGGGTCATGTCCCTCCCCCCATCCTTGAAGGGGAGCCTCCTCGACAGCTAACGAGGTCCATGAGGATCGTCGAGAGCATGCTCAGGGAGACATCGATTCCTACTCCCCGTTCCTCGCCGAGGGGCCGACACCCAACGTGCTACCTCAACCCAACCTCGCGGGAGAACCTCGAAACCACCCAACACAGCCAATATTTTTGTCCGCAAGAGGGCCACCCCTGGCAGCAGAAAAAAAGGGGAAACTCGATCTCATCGAAGAGAGATTGAGGGTTGTTGAAGGCTTTGGCAATTATCCATTCGCGGACATGACTGACCTTTGCTTAGTGTCGGACGTCATCATCCCTTCGAAATTCAAGGTACCTGATTTCGATAGGTACAAAGGAATGACTTGTCCTAAGAATCATCTCAAAATGTATTGTCGCAAGATGGGTGCGTATTCCAGGGACGAGAAGTTGTTGATGCATTTCTTTCAAGATAGCTTGGCTGGGGCAGCGGTCATCTGGTACACTAATCTAGAAGCTTCCTGCATCTGAACTTGGAAGAATCTGATTACCGCCTTCCTTAGGTAGTATCAGTACAACTCTGACATGGCTCCCGACCGGACTCAGCTGCAGAACATGGTTAAACGGGAAAGCGAGTCCTTTAAAGAATACGCTCAGCGTTGGAGGGACCTAGCAGCGCAAGTAGCCCCTCCCATGGTCGAGAGAGAGATGGTTACCATGATGGTAGATACCTTGCCTGTGTTTTACTATGAGAAATTAGTGGGCTACATGCCCTCCAGCTTTGCAGACTTGGTATTCGCCGGGGAAAGGATCGAGGTGGGCTTGAAGAGAGGGAAGTTTGATTACGTCTCCTCCACAGGTACCAACGGTAGGAGGATCAGAGCAACTAGGGCAAAGAGGAAGGAAGGAGAAACCCATGCCGTCACTTCGACGCCTGCATGGGTCAAGCCGCCGCAGATCTCCCACGGTACCCACCAATATGCGCAACATCACTTGAGCTTCTCAGCTCGCGCCGGGGACTCTTTTGACTCAGCGCCCGTACAACCAAGGGAGCCCGCGCCCGTCCAAAGGCAGGCCACCCAAGCTCCGGCTCCAACCCCGACTCACCCAGCCGGCAATGCTCACCTTGGCATCGGTTCCAACGCGCAAGGAACTTTCCCCCAAGGCCAACTCAAGAATTCGCCCCGATCCCGATGACGTACAATGACCTCCTGCCATCCATCATCGCCAACCAGATGGCTGTGATATCTCCTGGAAAGATCTTCCAGCCTCCTTTCCCAAGGTGGTATAACCCTAATGCAACCTCCACATACCATGGGAAAACCCCGGGCCACTCAACCGAACAGTTTGTGGCCCTCAAACACAAAGTCCAAAGTTTGATAGAAGCCGGATGGCTGACATTTCAAGAGGACCGGCCCAACGTAAAGACAAACTCAACCGAACAGTGTGTGGCCCTCAACCGAACAATGAATGTTGAAGAACGGTCGAGAATCTTCACGTAATTACCCACGGAAACGTTACGGAAGCGCCTCGGCTTGGATTTTCTTCACGGAAACAATTTTCCTCAGCAAATTTAAAAGAATACGAAATGCCAAGAAGGCTGAACCCTTTTCTTCTTCACTCCTCCCCCTATTTATAGCAAAATAGGGGAGGAGCTTGCCACCCAGCTCGCCCAGGCGAGCAAGGTTGCTTCCTCCAGAAGCAACAGCCTTCTGGAGGAAGGATCTGGAAGGCCCAAGTGGGCCAGATTGCTATTTGTACCCCCCTTTTACTAAATGCACCCCTTCTATTTTTTTGGTAATTCTTTTTCCGTAACGTTACGAAACTTCACGAATTTCGTAACGATACTTATTTTCCTTCTGCAAGGTTACGAATCCTTACGGATTATGTATTTACTCTTTTTTAGCTTTCGAAGAAGTTACGGAAACTCACGGATTACGCAAAAACACCTCTTTTCGATTTCCGCCACATTACGGAATTTCACGGATCGCGTAAGCCTGCTTCCTTTTGATTTCTGACAAGTCTCGGGACTTCATTTTTTGTGCAACAAAGGACGCCAAGTAATCTCAAAGCGGCTAACCAAAGGTTGCATGTCATCAACTAATAATCCCCGGACGAAATTAGGGTATGATAGTTGCCCCTCTTTACTTACCTTTTATCGGAGATAAGAGGAAAGCAAAGATAAGACACTGATTTCGTCCGTCTGGTCCTTTCCGTGATTAATCCATGACGACTCTCGTCTCTACTCCTTCTTTTTTTCTTTTCTGCACAACACAATACAAACAACAACAAGAACAACAAAAATAATATACATATACACATATAAACATGTTTGGCGAAGGAACCGATCCGGAAAACAACAGAAGAACATATTTCCCAGTCACCAGAGGCTTCGCGCTGTATAATGGAGGACACATGAACAACGCTAGGCAATGACACTCAAGGGGCTCCGAAAAAGAGGTGGAGAATGGAGGATTGCCTTGAGGGTCCGCACTTAGACAATCATGAAACATAACTCCAAACTCGAAGGTGGAGGACACATGAATAGCGCTAGGCAATAACATTCATGGGGCTCCGAAAAAGGGGGAGAATGGAGGATTGCCTTGAGGGTCCACACTTAGGCAATCATGAAACACAGCTCCAAACTCGAAGGTGGAGGACACATGAACAGCACTAGGCAATAACATTCATGGGGCTTCAAAAAAGTGTTGAGAATGGAGAATTGCACTAAGCAATCACTACGCATGGCTCCAAACTCGAAGGTGGAGGACGCATGAACGAAAACGCAATTCATGGGGCTCCAAAAAAGGGTTGAGAATGGAGAATTGCACTAAGCAATCACTACGCATGGCTCCAAACTCGAAGGTGGAGGACACATGAACGAAAACGCAATTCATGGGGCTCCGAAAAAGGGTTGAGAATGGAGAATTGCACTAAGAAATCACTATGCATGGCTCCAAACTCGAAGGTGGAGGACACATGAACGAAAACGCAATTCATGGGGCTCCGAAAAAGGGTTGAGAATGGAGAATTGCACTAAGAAATCACTACGCATGGCTCCAAACTCGAAGGTGGAGGACACATGAACGAAAACGCAATTCATGGGGCTCCGAAAAAGGGTTGAGAATGGAGAATTGCACTAAGCAATCACTACGCATGGCTCCAAACTCGAAGGTGGAGGACACATGAACGAAAACGCAATTCATGGGGCTCCGAGAAAGGGTTGAGAATGGAGAATTGCACTAAGCAATCACTACGCATGTCTCCAAACTCGAAGGTGGAGGACACATGAACGAAAACGCAATTCATGGGGCTCCAAAAAAGGGTTGAGAATGGAGAATTGCACTAAGCAATCACTACGCATGGGTCCAAACTCGAAGGTGGAGGACACATGAACGAAAACGCAATTCATGGGGCTCCGAAAAAGGGTTGTTGGCAGGACCGAACGGTCCACCGGGTTTTTCCACCTAAAGGCAAACATGCTTTTTGCAAAGAAAAATAAATCATTCGCGAGAGCACCATATCTTAGAGAAACAATATACTTGTGCTAAGGGTAATCTTCCATGTAACCGAGAATGAAGGGCAGGATGTCAACTTTTAGCTTTTAAATGAACATGCAGGGGAAACATCGGGCTAAGCTGAAAATAAATCACTCATAGTGTATAAAACTCACACAGGCAAGTGTTTTATCCTATTCCCAAACCATAACTGCACCATGACTTTATTTTGCACACGACTTCCTATCGAATCAAAGATCAAACATACGATCACGGACAATTAGGATTTTCTCGAGGGTAGTGTTTTTGGAGAGGAAGCTGGGTGTTTCAGTCTTTTCCTCTTTGTTCATGTGGGATGGGATATTGCGTGGCAATCTGACTTGAAGAATTTTTGTCCTCTTTCTTTCATTGATCGAGAATTGCTTCTTTTCCCTTTTCACTTCTTTTTTATCTTTGATCGGGAATCCTTCTTTCCTTTCTTCTGTTCTTTTCTTTATTTTCATTTTTTTTCTTTCTTTCCATTTCTTCCTTTTCTTTCTTTTCACTTTTCCTTCCCCATCCCTTTTTTGGGAAATCGGGTTTTAGCATTCTATTTGCTCTCCCTTGAGGAGATTCCGCTGTCCTTTGCTTCGGGGGAAAGGATGAGGATTCCTTTTTTATAGGCCAAGGTTCAAAGAGGTCTAAGGTTGTGTCTCAATGGGATCTTTTATCGTGGGAACCCCAATCTTGATATCTGGGGCGAGACAAATTTGAGTGTCAAGGCGTCGATTTCGGGCCGAACTTCCATATTATTCCATAAGGCACGCGTGACAATGATGATTTGAAAACAACGTGCAAAATTAGTTATGGCTACAGCCAGGTGGGGCCTCAAGCGTCCCGTTTATAGCATTGTGATACTACGGTTGGGAATTTACACAAACAGACCCAACGTTTCCAAGTTATGTTCTTTCATCAGTTCAATGAATTCATCCATCCTTATCTCGGTTCATTCCGGAAAATAAACTCTTAGCATCAGTCCCTTGTTTCCAGAAGATACGTTTGCTCTTTACGAATGATTTATACTTCTTAACTATAACATGTCGACCTTCGCGGTCTTTCTTTCTTTTTACTTTTTGTTTTATTTTCATATATATTCACTAAAATTTTACACCTGTGGTCCTTTATGAGGAAAAATTTTCTTTGTACAACTACATTCTTATACATGACAAACTTTTTCTGTACACGCATTAGAACTCTTACTCTTTACGTCACACGGCCTATATACAAACCCTATTTACATTCAAAGATTTTTCCATTTTTCCCAACACACATTTATGGTTCACACAAAAGTTTCTTCATATACACTCACACACACACACACACAAGAATTCCTTTCCACGCGTCATTTACACACAAAAAATCCTTTTATACACACTTTCCTTTTTCTTCGTATACGCAGACATTTTATTCACAACGCTTCTCTCTTTTTATTAGGATTTTTGGTTCATTTGATTTTTTAGGACGACGATCCTAAATGAAAAAACTCTACACGGTTCCGGAATTTCAACAAACATTATTGACAACAACGAAACAAGTACCGACGTAACAACTCAAACGATATGTATGTACAAAACAAAAGTCAAAACATGAAACAAACGTTAGTCATTTAGTCAAACAAAAATATATAACAAGAAAAATGGAAACAAAAAGAAATATGGATCAAGGGATCTCCCAATCATGTGGGCCCGCTCCCTCCTAAGAAATTAAGTAAATCGGCCATCTCCTCGTCCTCGCGGGCCTCATCTGCCTCGTCGGGAGCCTCTGCTGGTGCCTCTGCAGGTGCCTCTCCTGCCCGGGCCTCAAGCCAATCTCCAGGCCATGCGACCTCTGCCCTGAACTGGTCCGAAGTAGGGCACGGAAAAGAAGTAAAACCCTGGCTCTGCATGCTGAGGCTCATCTGGTAAAGACAATCATGAGTTTGTACATGAGCCCGGTGGTTGGCCGCCTGCTGGCGAACCAAATGCCGCAAATACTGCTCCGTATCAAACGATTCAGCTGGACCAGCCTGATGAGGTGGCGGCGTGTCTACGGCCTGCGGAGCATCCCCCTGGGCCTGTCTCTGCACGCAATACTTCTCAATAAAAGCTCGGGTGATGGGCGGCCGAATCACCTTGCTAGGTACGACGGGGACTCCGAACGACTGGCAGAGTCCTGTGATCAAGGCGGGAAATCCCAGGGCCCTGTTGGACTTATCCGGGTCCAGAGGGTGCCTGGTAGGCGCCATACCTGCAAATATATAGATGGCATCAGCGATTAACTGAGCCACCTGAATGCTCATCCGCGTCAGGATGGCGTACACCAGCTGACACTTCGGCAGGGGGAGGTCGGAATTATGGTTGCTGGGCTGGATATTGCTGAGCAGCAAAGTCATCCAGATCTGAGTCAGGGTGGTCATGTTGGTGCGCATGATCCGCACCCGTCTCCCGACAGCAGTCTGGGCAAAATCCTGCCCCGGTATACATAGCAAATGGGCGATGGCCTCCTCATTGAACCCATCGGACCGGTTCCTTCTCTGGCGATACTCGCACTCCTGACTCTCTTCCAGCACTAAAGGGTATCCCAGGAACTGGCTGATAGCATCTGCATCAAACAGGATTCACTGACCCCTCACCCAGGACCTCATATCTCGCACGCCCTCCTCTGTAGGCCAAGCATTGGCTTAAAATTCGAGGACTATGTCTGGATCGAACTTGGCCATGGGGGTGACCCGTGATGCCCACCGCCGGCGAACTATCTCCTCCTGGAAATCGGTATACTCGTCGTCCCTGAGTTGGACGCGTCGCTCCCGGAGAAATGACCATCCCTTGATGGCCTCGAAGCGTTGCTGGTGTTCAGCGCTCCTAAAGCGGTGACTGTCATACTCGGGAGCGGAACTAGTTCCTTCGGCCGCTTTATCCTTCCTGGATCTCTTTGAGGCAAGTTTCCTCGGGGCCATCTCTTGTGGGGAGTGAATTAAAGTGTGAAAAGGGAAGCAAAAACTCAACAATGGAAGCTTGGGGGCTGCTGTTCTCGTAGTTCCCGTGAGCTTGGGGGTATTTGAAGTGAGAGGGAAGAGTTTTGGGTGAAGAAAACGTTCCCCCTCCACCTCCTTATAATTTCGTACAGGGGTTGCTCGCCCAGGCGAGCTAACCTGTACCCTTTTTTTTTTCTTTTAAGGGTGCATTAACCATGCGCCCCCCTCCCTCTTATGGGTTAGCGTTTTGCCTACTTGAATCTACTTAAGTTAGAATTAGGCGTTGATTACTTAAAAAACAAACAATAGTAGTAAAATACTGCGAATTCAAAGGATACTGGGCTGCCTTGCAGCGACGTTCTCTGCTTGTTTAGTGCCGGGAAGGGGCAACGATCGGTCGGTCGCGATCCTATCCTCCATTCGCCTCCCTCCCTAAGTACCTGCAAGTAGGAGACAAACAATATGCGGCCAATCGTGACCGGTCATTGTCTTACGTTGGTCGATTTCTGCCATTGACTTGTCTTGACTTTTGACCGTGGCCTGAGACCATTCTGCTCCTTGCTATCACAAGATATGCATGTGCATGTGCATGTATGAATGTTTCAAATGCGATGATTTTATTTTAGTGAAGGCAGGTTAGATTCAATTTTAAATAAGTGTTTGGGGCACCCCATACACCGAGCGAAGAGGGCTCAAGTTATAACAAACTAAAACACGAAGTTTGAAACCAAAGGGAGGACTGAAACCTCGCCCATCTATTCTTTTCAAAGAAATGAGACAAATACAGTGAATGGGAATCCCTAGAGGAAACCAAAAGGAACGAGAATAACTCAGAAATAAAAAACATGCAACGGTCCTCTCGATTGCCCTAGACTTCAAGCGTAATATCGTTTAACTACATCGGAATTCACGGGCGAGGGCAGCTCCTCGTCATCCATGTTGGTGAGTATCAGAGCACCCCCAGAAAAAGCTCTTTTCACCATGAAATTTCCTTCATAATTCGGGGCCCACTTGCCTCGACTATCCTTAACAGCGTGGGACATCTTTTTCAGCACGAGGTCCCCCTCGTTGAACTTGCGCGGACATACCTTCTTGTCGAATGCGTTCTTTACTCTTCGTTGATACAGACGCCCATGGCTCATGGCTGTCAAACGCTTACCTTCAATGAGGTTGAGTTGGTCGTAGCGTGCTTGAGCCCATTCCGACTCTGCTAGGCCGGATTCTGCTATTATCCTCTGAGAAGGAACTTCCACCTCAAACGGGAGTACTGCTTCCATCCCATAAACTAAGGAATACGGTGTTGCCCCAGTAGAAGTTCGTACCGAGGTTCTATATCCGTGCAGGGCGAAAGGAAACATCTCATGCCAATATTTGTATGACACTGTCATCTTTTGAACAATCTTCTTAATATTCCTATTCGCAGCCTCTACAGCTCCATTCATCTTTGGCCGATAAGGGGTAGAGTTATGATGCTGGATCTTGAAGTCTTCGCACATCTCCTGCATCATCTTATTGTTCAGATTGGTGCCATTGTCAGTAATGATCTTCCTGGGGAGTCCGTATCGACAAATCAACTCCTTCTTTATGAATCTAACTACCAAATTCCTTGTGACATTAGTATAAGAAGCTGCTTCGACCCATTTGCTGAAGTAATCGCCACAAGAATGAAGCGGTGACCATTCGATGCTTTGGGTTCGATGGCCCCAATGACATCTATTCCCCACATGGAAAAAGGCCAAGGGGCTGACATAACATTCAGAGGATGTGGCGGAACATTGACATTGTCCGCGTATGCCTCACATTTATGACATTTGCGTACATGAGCGCAGCAATCGCTTTCCATGGTGAGCCAATAATAACCGGCCCTAAGGATCTTTCTGGCCATAGCATGCCCATTGGCATGTGTCCCAAAGGATCCCTCGTGGATCTCCTCAATCATGAAGTTCGCCTCTTTGGCATCTACGCATCGTAGGAGGGTCATGTCGTGGTTTCGTTTGTACAGGATGGTACCACTTACAAAGAAACTAGTAGCCAATCTCCTCAATGTTCTTTTGTCATTGTCAGAAATCCCTGGTGGGTATTCTTTGTTCTCGACATACTGCTTGATGTCGAAATACCACGGTTTCCCATCCCGCTCTTCCTCTATCGTATAATAATATGTCGGCCTGCCTTGAAATTTGAATTCGATGTACGGCAGATCCCCGTGTAGAGCAAGTTGAAACATGGATGCCAGGGTGGCTAATGCATCAGCCATTTGATTCTCTTCCCGAGGTACGTGGTGGAAGGAAATGTCGTCAAAGTACTTGGCTAACCTCAAGATGTGAGTTTGATAGGGTATCAACTTCGGATCCCTAGGTTCCCATTCTCCTTTCAACTGGCGTATCACCAAAGCTGAGTCTCCATACACCTTGAGTAGTTTTACATCAAAATCAATGGCCGCCTGAACCCCGAAGGCGCATGCTTCGTACTCGGCTATATTGTTGGTACAATCAAAACCTAGCCTAGCCGTGAAAGGAATACACTGATCATCCGGGGATACAAGGACTGCCCCTACTCCGTGGCCCAAAGCATTAGATGCCCCATCGAAGCAAACAATCCATTTGTCTATGTCCTCGTGCGTCCGCTTCTCTTCAAACAGGGCCATGATATCTTCATCTGGGAACTCGGGGTGCATCGGCCGATAATCCTGGAGGGGTTGCTAGGCCAAATAATCTGCTAAGGCACTTTACCACTTTTTGGGTGACGTAAACGATATCGAATTCAAATAATAGTACCTGCCACTTAGCGATTCGTCCCATGAGGGCCGGTTTTTCAAAGATGTATTTCACGGGATCCATTTTGGAAATAAGCCACGTGGTATGGCTCAGCATATACTGCCTAAGCCGATGTGATGCCCATACCAGAGCACAACACATCCTTTCCAGCATTGAGTAATTCATCTCACATGCGGTAAACTTCTTGCTCAGATAGTAGATGGCTTGCTCTCTTTTCCCAGAATCATCATGCTGACCCAACACGCACCCCATAGACTCGTCCAACACGGTCATGTACAGGAAAAGAGGTCTTCCTGTTACAGGTGGCATGAGCACCGGGGGATTCGCGAGACTCTGTTTGATTTTCTCGAAGGCCTCTTGGCAGTCACTGTTCCACAGGACCGCCTGGTTCTTACGTAAAAGCTTAAAAATGGGCTCACAGGTAGGGGTGAGTTGCGAGATAAATCTCGCGATATAATTCAACCTGCCCAAAAACCCCCGAACCTGCTTCTCCGTGCGTGGTTCCGGCATTTCAAGGATGGCCTTCACTTTCTCGGGATCCATCTCTATCCCTTTCTGACTTACGATAAATCCTAGCAGCTTCCCCGACTTCACCCCAAAGGTGCACTTGGTTGGGTTTAGTTTTAATTGGTATTTCCGCAACCTTCCAAACAGCTTACGCAGATTGACAAGGTGTTCGTCCTCAGTTCGAGACTTGGCACTCATGTCATCTACATAGACCTCTATTTCCTTATGCATCATATCATGGAACAATGCCACCATGGCACGCTGATAGGTTGCCCTTGCATTTTTCAGCCCGAAGGCCATCACTTTATAGCAGAATGTCCCCCATAGGGTGACGAAAGTGGTCTTCTCTACATCCTCGGGTGCCATCTTTATTTGATTATACCCCGAGAAACCATCCATAAATGAGAAAAGGGCGAGTTTGGCTGTATTATTACCAATATATCAATGTGTGGGAGGGGAAAATTGTCTTTAGGACTGGCTCGGTTCAAGTCCCGGTAGTCTACACACATTCGAACCTTGCCGTCCTTTTTCGGGACTGGGACAATGTTGGCCACCCACTCCGGGTACCGCGCCACAGCTAAGAAACCTGCATCGAACTGCTTCCTTACTTCTTTAATTTTTAAAGACATCTCGGGTTTCATTCTTCGTAACTTTTGCTTAACCGAGGAAGACCCAGGATTCAAAGGCAACTTATGCTGCACAATGTCAGAATCCAGACCGGGCATGTCTTGATATGACCACGCGAAGACATCTTGATACTCTTTAAGAAGGGTTATCAAGCCTTGGTGGATAGGCGCGGTCATACCGGTTCCTTCCTTTACTTCTTTCTTTTCCTCCGTGGTCCCCAAGTTTACTAATTCGGTTTCTTCTTGGTGAGGCTTCATTTCACGTTCTTCCTGAGCGACCAACCTCTCCAACTCTGGCGACAGGATGTCCTCTTCCTCTTCCTCGTTTATCGTTTGGCTTATATCTCGATCGAAATCGATTGTCAAACCCTCGTTGTTAGGTTCCTCAAAGAATCGACCCTCACATCTATACCAAACAAGACAAAAGAAACAAAAAACATGCACAATGATATGAGAAAAGGTGGTACTGCAAGAACAGATGAAACAAGATCTCTTTGTTTATTTAATAAGGTAGGTTCCACAAAACAAAAGAGAAAGGAAATCTATAGGCTCTAATTACATTGAATCAGTGGTATAGACTTCTGACTGGCTTATCACGCGCCAGTTCCCCACTTGGGAATCGAGGTGGCATGGTTGCACAAAACTTGGTGGGTCTTGAGGGAACTTCTTTTCTATTGTGGCCACCTCCTCCTCGAACACCATTCCAGCGCTGGTGAAACAATGGCTAATACGGCCGGGCCATACCCTATCCGCCCGAAATCTTGACGGCATGTTCCTCCTCCCCGGCATCCCGGGTTCATACCCTAATCCATATTTGTATGGATTTCCCTTGATATCGACCACGTCGGCATTCCCGAGGCAGTCCTTGCCTAGACCCATTCCGGGCTCAAATCCGTTCCTGAGCATAACACGCGCCACCATTATGGCCGCTTTGGAGAGAGAAGGTAGCGACGAACTTGGTTCCACAGAGGCGCAGCTCACCACCTCAAAGGATTGGAAAGCCATTTCCAATGATTCTTCCGCTGCTTCTACGTACGGTGCGGAGGAAGGGCAGCTCACTAACATATCCTCTTCACCCGACACTATCACTAAAAGTCCACCCACTGCGAACTTCAATTTCTGGTGAAGCATTGAAGGGACCACTCCCAGGGCATGAATCCAAGGTCTTCCCAAGAGGCAGCTATAGGCAGGATTTATATCCATTACTTGAAACACCACATTGCAAGTGTGGGGGCCTATCTGAATGGGAATGTCGATTTCCCCCATCACTTCCCGCTGAGTGCCATCAAAGGCTCGCACCACCATCGAGCTCGGTTTTAAACGTGACACATTAAAAGGAAGCTTTCCTAAAGTGGTCTTCGGCATTACATTTAAACTCGATCCATTGTCGATAAGTACCTTTGCGACAACGTGGTCCATACATCTCACCGACACATGTAGAGCTTTGTTGTGTCCTCTCCCCTCAATGAGAATCTCTTTTTCGGCAAACGCGATGTAATTGTTGGTGGTTATATGATTTACGATGCCTTCGAAACCCTCCACTGAGATATCATGTGCTACATGGGCATCGTTAAGGACCTTCATCAACAGCGCACGATGAGGCTCGGAGTTTATGAGTAGTTCAAGCAAAGAGATCGTTGCCGGAGTTTTATTCAGTTGCTCGACTACTTTAAACTCGCTTTGTTGGATAAGGCGAAAGAACTCATGGGCCTCTTCCAAAGTCACTATTTTTCCTTGAAGTCCTTCTTTCTTTTCGGCCCCTCTTACCACTGGAGGATCTACTTCTTTCGAAGGGATGGCTATATCTGTGGGCTCTTGGACCATGGGCGCTTTCCCTTTGGAGGGCAATTCTGCCGGGTGAGGGGAAGCGAACACTCGACCACTGCGGGTTACGCCACTGAGGCCGGTGATGTTGGTTACCTTGGCTGATAGGGAGTCAACTTCGGTTGCAACTCTTTCGCTGGACGCGGGAGGGGTATACTTCCACGGAACGGCCTTATTACTTTGATATGCAAATGGTGTTGGCTTGGGTGCCGTCCGGGGGTATATGGATGTGGAGCCAGTCCCTTTCCTAGTAAAATATATCACTAGAGCCTTGGGGGTTAGAGGAACCTTCTTCTATTCCGACTGCATGCAAATTTATGGTTCTTCCCTCCCTCCTATGGACACTTCAAGCTGCCCCCAGTCCATGAGCCGCTGAAGCAATTCTTCTACCGTGGGACAGGTTTCCATGTCATGCGACTCCCCGAGGTGAAACAAACATTCATCCCTTTCGTCTCCACCTCGGGAGACCATGCACGCCGCTTACAGTGATTGATAGATGAAGCGTCTAGAAGTAACCACCTCTCCTAACCTCTTTGCCCGCGATGGCCCGTCCTTTTCGACGGCGTTCACGCTAGCCCCTCCATGACTAGCTAGCGGGTTGGTTTTAACATTTGGGCCTTCCTCCTGAAACGCTAGCCAGCCGGCACTAATCAGGTGCTGCACTTTATACTTGAACAGGATGCAGGAGTCAATATTGTGTCCGGGAGTTCCACTATGGTACACAAACTTGGCACCCGGGTCGTACCACTTGGGGTAGGGTGGCTGGAAGACCTTCCCGGGTATGGCCACAACCAAATGATTCTCCAATAATGAAGGCCATAACTCGGAGTATGCCATGGGAATAGGGGAGAAGTTATCTTTCGGGGGCGGGTGCTGTGCATATTTATAGCTCGCGCCGGGGGCTGTATTATTAATTGGCCGGGGAGCGGCTGGAGCTGTGTGTTGGGCCGGCGCTCTTTCTGCTGCGGGTGGTCCTTTTACTTGAGTCGGGAGAGAATTCCCGGCTCGGATTAAAAAATTTGGGGGATTGGGCTGGTATGAGCTTTGGATATTTTGGGGTGCTTTCATCCACGTCGGGGAGGTGGTGACTGCATGGGCGTCTCCTTCCTTTTTCCTCGCGCCCACTACTGGGGCTCTTCTGTTGTTTTTGGGGGCCACATTGGAAGCATATTCGAACTTTCCTTTTCGTAGTCCGGATTCAATCCTTTCTCCGGCGAAGACGAGATCCGCAAAGTTAGCTGGCATGTAGCCTATCAGCTTTTCATAGTAGAACGTGGGTAACGTATCTACCATAATTGTGATCATCTCCTTTTCCATCATGGGCGGTACGACTTGGGCTGCGAGATCTCTCCATCTTTGGGCATATTCCTTAATGGACTCATGCTCTCGCTTAGTCATATTTTGAAGCTGGTTCCGATCGGGAGCCATGTCCGTATTGTACTGGTACTGCCTAATGAAGGCAGTTGCCAAGTCCTTCCATGATCGGATCTAGGAAGCTTCCAGATTGGTATACCATGCTACAGCTTCCCCGGCCAAGCTGTCTTGAAAGAAATGGACCAACAATTTTTCGTCCGCAGAATACGCCCCCATCTTTCGGCAATACATCCGAAGATGCCCCTTCGGACATGTCGTCCCTTTGTACTTATCAAAGTCCGGTACTTTCAACTTGGGGGGAATGACGATATTGGGCACGAGACATAAATCTGCTAAATCCGAGAATGGGTAATTGCCAAGGCCCTCGACTGCTCTTAACCTTTCTTCAAGCGCCTCAATCTTTCCCTTATCTTCCACGAAGGGAACAAATTCTTTTACGGGTGTGGGTGAGGCCGGGATATGGCGGACTATATTCGGTTGGGGTAGTTCATGTGGGGACGGATCTTTGAGGTGGAGCAAGGGGCCAAGATGGGTATCTCCTTCCTCATCGTCTTGCCCGGGATAGTCGTCATAAGGCGAGAGTTGCCCCTCAAAAGTAGGGGCTTGGCTTAAATCTTCCGGGGTGGCACGGGGAGTGAAGTCCGGAGGCAAGCCATAAGGATAAGCTTGCGGACTATACCTTCGACCAAACACGGCCGTGTTTGTGTCTCGGCCCGGATTTAAAGCGGGTTGCAACACTGGCTCCGCTTCCCTAACCGTACTGGAGGCGGTTGCCGTGGCTTTGTCCTCTATGGTTTTCTGGAGTTTTAACATGACCTTCGAGATGGAAGCCATTTGATCTTTTAAGGCCGATAGATCGGCCTTCATCTGTTCCTGCACGCCCTCTTCATTATCCATTTTTCTGGATCGAGTGTTATAGGGGTGCCTTGGTGTTTTCTTAGTTATGATGAATTTCCTAAAGAAATAAACAAAGGTGAGTATGCCACCAAAACATGAATATGCAAATGAATGATCGGAGCACTTGGATCCACCCCAAGGTTTTTAGATAACATGATGAGTTCAGAACTTCTCATTTTATAAAAAGAACAAAGCTTTCGTCTAGCCAAGATTATACAAAGGTATTACAAGAGAACCTAACGGTTTCTAATTATGTGGGCCATCAAATCTATCATGTGTTGACAGTAATTGATTAGCCCATGAATCTCCTCGGGGGCCGTACACACTTCGGCCATGGCTTTCGCTTTGGCTAATAGACGTGGGAGGTCTTGACTTCCATTCAAGGTCAAGGCGAACCTATCCATCCACATAGTCGCTTCTTGATGCAATGCATCAATCACCCTCCCTCTTGCTTCTTTTTCGGCGTACACTTGTGCAAAATCCTCCACTAGCTTTTGTTCATGGGCCACAGACTGGTTCAACTCTTCCTTGTATTGCCCTATGATAGCTAGCATGCTTTGCTCCATGGCTTCCAAGTGTTGAGCCAAACTCCTTTTGGACCTCGCGCAAGCAACTAACTCTTCTTTTAAGATCATGCCATGCACCCGTGACCGATCTCTCTCCTCTCTTCGGAGCTTGAGCTCATTGTTGCTACCCCACAATGCTCCTCAGAATTTCTCTCGGCCATATTCCTCCTTGCGGGCCCTTTTGGTTTCTTGTTCAAGGGCTCTTGCAGTGGCCGCGTTTTCCTCTTGTAACTCGGTGCACTCCTTCCGGATGTGTGTAGCAGCTGACTTGAACTTCTCCTTGGCGAGTCTTGCCTTCCCTAGCTCTAATTTTAGAGCTTGGACTTCTTCATCTTCCTCCGGAGCTTCGAAGTCCTCCTCATCGATAACTTTCAACTTGGAGAGCCAATCTAACCCCTGCGTGTGAATTCTTAGCCATCCATGATAACCTCCGATGACGCCATTACGGATGCCCCTAAGCTCCTTGTCTTTCCTCAACGGACTTCTCCACGCCTTGTGGACTCTTTGTATCGCCTTGAGACTTTGCGCACCTAGATTCCTCACAAGGACAGGCGAGAGACTTTCTTCGGTTGGCGCTCCCCTCATGGGATACCCTAACTGTCTTATGGCGAGTGCGGGATTATAATTAATACAACCCCTAGTCCCTATAAGTGGAACATTAGGGTAGTCCCCACACGAGAAGGTAACTCCTTCCTTGCCTTCCTTCCAATGAGGAAACCAATTGATCGCGCTGCCCCCTATCCCAGCCAAATGTTAGTCCCAGTCGACTCTTCCTTTTTCGGCGCATGAGCGATAGCTTTGAAGTGGACACGGATGTCTCGTATCTTGTTGGAATAGGTGTGAAATCAACCACACACAGAGAGCGGGTAAACAATAGACAATCGGTGCACTGTTTTTCTCACACCTCCGGTCAAAGGTGTCAAACAAATCTGCCAAGATAGCCACCACTGGACTTTCCTTGCTATGGTGATATGCGAGGAAAGCATCAAGGGCGGCTAAGTCTACCAAACCGTCAACGTCGGAAAGAGGACAACCCCAAAAATCAGCAAAGCTAAAATATCTGCAAATGGGCCCCACTTCACTTGGCTCGCCATATCCCTTGCCTTGCCTTCCAAGTATTTCCGAGGCAGGCCCACTACGCCGTTCCGAATTTGCTTCATGTGATCCAACTCTTTTGCCGAATCTCCAACCACAGCTGCAATCTTGCTCAAGGAAGGAAGAAAGCCGGAGAAAAGATACGGTTTTCTCTCCCCAAGAGGGAATCCTAATATCTCCTCAAACTCTTCAATAGTTGGTACCATTTGGAAGTCCCTAAACGTGAAACACCTCAACAGCTGGTCATAGTATTGGGCGAGGGATACGACAGCTTCCGTAAATACTTCCGCTGCGGTCAAATCTAGAATCTTCCCGTAGACTTTGCGGAAGGCTTGCCTTTGGAGGGGTCCCATCAATCGTCCCAATTCCTTGAGGCTAGTGACATCTAGACCTTTAACCTTGACTTGATAAAACCTTTTGCCGTTTTGATTTGTCCCCATCATTTACCTAAAAAAGGGGTGGATCAAGACTCCGACACGAATGATGCAATGCGTATGCATGAAACAGAAGGAAAACAAGATAAAGGGGTAATTCATACATACGAGACCGTAGAGATCCAACTTTAATGCTACGTTTTGGGCATGATGGCGCCTCAACATAGTATTAAAAAGGTTACGTATTACTCTAAAGAAACCAAACATCGCTAGCAAAACTATAAACTAGTGCTATTTACCAAAAAATGCATGAGAACAAATGGCACGGAGCGTGTTTGCTCTTTGCCCCTATTTGGGAACCTATAGGATAATATCTAGGGGTCTCTAATAACTACTTCCCAACAATTTATAACTCACACGGCCGTTCTCTAGAGGTATCATCACTCAAGATAATAATATTGTGGCGGTATGGAATACCAGCGACAACACATTATAAAGAGAGAAAGCTCTAGACGAGGTTTCACTATTATCAAGCAAGTCGGAGACCTAGCATGATGATAGATTCACCTCCACTCCTTAAATTCCCATGAACCCGGGTGTAGGGCCCCTTTTTTACTCAAACCTGTGGGTGCTTAGAATGTAGTGTAAAGAATGCGAAATAGACAACAATTATTTACATTTACACAGTTCAACAAAAGCACACACGAAGTTTCACAAATCCACAATTCCTTAAAATAGGCCTAACTCACAAAAAGTCCCCAGTGGAGTCGCCAACTGTCGCAACGTGCCCTTTGCGGGCGAGCGAGGGCGAGGCTCACGGGTGCGCTTTCCAAAGGAGGAAGGATGCGCGGAGTCGCCACCAACATTTATTTGTGGAAAACGTCAGAAAAATCGAAGGAAACCGATCAAAATGAAAATTCTAAGTTCGGGAGTTGTATTTACGCTTGAGGAAGGTATTAGCACCTCTCACGTTTGTCTCAAAGGACAACAGCCTATTTTTCATAATTGTGGAAATTGTGTTACCTTAACTTTTATTTCTTTTTATTTTTTGAGGCCAACAAAAGCGGGGCTTTTGCTCCTACGTACCCTCCTTTGGAGAGGAGATCAGACCTACGTAGTTCTTTCTTATGCGTAAATCAAGTGATTCTTTTTACTTGAAAGGTGATCATTTTAAGGCGTTGGACCTTAAAAATGATCCATTTTACTTGGTAAGAAACTGAAATGATAAACTTTCAAAACCCTATTTTTGTGGACGAGCTTGACTAGGCGAGTTGATTTTAGCCTTAGTTTCACTTTAGTTATTAGTCAATTCAATTAAGAATGAGAAATCCCAAAGAGAAAACGTCCGATTGATTTTTCGCTTTATTTTACTAAAATGGATTTTTTGATTATTATATTATTATTTTACCTCTTTTTTGATTTCCAACGTGGTTACGGCACGACCAAACAGTCGGAATTCATTTTAACCAAAATTAACGGATGATACAATTCAAACGATCGGTGGAAATTTATTTTATTTTTAGATTAGGCGAGAAATGACTTAAATAAATGACTTAGGTACGTCAAAAGGGGGTATAAAAAGCGAATGAAAAAGAGAATAAAAATACATGAAACAAAATGTGGACCACCACGGCTACATAGAATGAATTGAAAAGCTCGGTTTGAGGTACTTACCCGTTGAAGACTGAAGAAAACGAAGAACGAACAATGAATGTTGAAGAACGGTCGAGAATCTTCACATAATTACTCACGGAAACGTTACGGAAGCGCCTTGACTTGGATTTTCTTCACGGAAACAATTTTCCTCAGCAAATTTAAGAGAATATGAAATGCCAAGAAGGCTGAACCTTTTTCTTCTTCACTCCTCCCCCTATTTATAGCAAAAGAGGGGAGGAGCTTGCCACCCAGCTCGCCCAGGCGAGCAAGGTTGCTTCCTCCAGAAGCAAAAACCTTCTGGAGGAAGGATCTGGAAGGCCCAAGTGGGCCAGATTGCTATTTGTACCCCCTTTTTTACTAAATGCACCCCTTCTATTTTTTTGGTAATTCTTTTTTCGTAACGTTACGAAACTTCACGAATTTTGTAACGATACTTATTTTCCTTCCGCAAGGTTACGAATCCTTACGGATTATGTATTTACTCTTTTTAGCTTTCGAAGAAGTTACGGAAACTCACGGATTACGCAAAAACACCTCTTTTCGATTTCCGCCACATTACGGAATTTCACGGATCGCGTAAGCCTGCTTCCTTTTGATTTCTGACACGTCTCGGGACTTCATTTTTTGTGCAACAAAGGACGCCAAGTAATCTCAAAGCGGCTAACCAATGGTTGCATGTCATCAAGTAATAATCCCCGGACGAAATTAGGGTATGACAGCACCTCCGAGCGATAGGAAGGAAAGAGCTACCGACATCAGCTCGCTGTCGGCCAAAGTAACCAATATCACGGGGCTGAGCGGCATAACCCGCAGTGGTCGCGTATTCGAACCCCCTGACCTGCCGATGCAGCCCGCAAACGCTAAAGGGAAGGCAAGGATGACGGAAGGACCAAATGTCAAAGTGATCCCCGCTCCGGGTGAGGATGTTCCGATGAAAGGTTTTTCCGGGGGAAGAGAGGGCTGTGACAAGAAAGAGGTATCGCTCGAGGAGGCCGGTGAGTTCCTCCGCATTATTCAACAAAGCGAGTTCAAAGTCATTGAGCAACTCAACAAAACCCCGGCTTGAGTCTCTCTTTTGGAACTACTCATGAGCTCTGAGACCCATCGAGCTTTGCTGGTAAAAGTCTTGAATGAAGCTCATGTAGCCCAAGACATCTCCGTAGAAGGCTTTGGAGGACTCGTCAATAACATCACAGCCAACAACTACCTCACCTTCGCTAAAGAGGAAATCCCTGCCAAGGGGAGAAGACATAACAGGGCTTTGCATGAGTCAGTCAAATGCATGGAACACGTCATGGCCAAAGTACTCATCGACAACGGCTTCAGTTTGAACGTAATGCCCAAAAGCACATTGGAGAAATTGCCATTTAACGCTTCGCATCTAAGGCCAAGTTCCATGGTGGTCCGTGCCTTCGACGGCAGCCGCCGAGAGGTGAGGGGAGAGATCGACCTCCCCGTACAGATAGGGCCTCATACCTGCCAGGTTACGTTTCAAGTGATGGATATTAACCCGGCTTACAACTGTCTTTTGGGGCACCCGTGGATCCACTCAGTAGGAGTCATTCCCTCTACACTTCACCAAAAGCTGAAGTTCGTAGTGGAGGGACATTTGGTCATAGTATCGGGTGAGGAAGACGTCTTGGTAAGTTGCCCTTCCTCTATGCCATATGTGGAAGCCGCGGAGGAGTCATTGGAAACGACTTTCCAATCTTTTGAGGTAGTAAGCATTGCCTCCGTAGATCCCTCTCTAGGAAGCCTCGCCTGTCTGATACGACAATGATGGTGACCCGGGTGATGTTGGGGTACAGCTACGAGCCCGGAATGGGTTTGGGCAAGAACAACGGTGGCAGAACCAGCCTGGTAAGCACTAGAGGAAACCGCAGGAAGTTTGGGTTAGGCTATAAATCTACGCAAGCTGACATAAGGAAAAATATCTCGGAAAGGAAGAACAAAGGCCAGGGCCTGCGATCGGGACAGCAAGCCAAAGAGGCCCCACCCTGCCACATCAGTAGAAGCTTTACAAGTGCGGGTTTAAGAATCGAAGGCCAAGTCACCGCGATATACGAGGATGACTCCCCAAGGAGATCGGATTTGGTACAGCTATGTCCTCCCGATTTCCGACTAGGAAATTGGCGAGTGGAGGAACTCCCGGACGTTTACGCGACAAGCATAATGTATCCTTTTGTAATTTTAAAACTCTACGGTTGGGCCTAGGCTTTAGAGTTTCCTTTTGTTAAGCATTATGTCTTTTGTTTTTGAAGTTATAATATAAAGATCTTTCTTCATCTGTTCCTGCGCCTCTACCCATTCTCATTCATTTGCATGTTTATTTCTTTACGCTTAAAAATGCTAGATCCGATGACGAGTCCCTCGAAGGTACTAATACCCGGGACCCAGCCGTCAATTTCGAGCAAGAAGCGGGTCGGATGGAGAGTGAAGAGGACGAGGATGTGGGGCTTCCCCTAGAGCTGGAGAAGATAATCGCTTAGGAGGACCGAGAGATGAGGCCCCATCAAGAAGAGACAGAGCTCATAGACTTAGGAACCGGCAGTGGGAAAAAGGAAGTAAAGATAGGCACAGGTATGACCGCACCTATCCATGAAGAATTAATGGCCTTGCTGAAAAACTACCAAGACATCTTTGCCTGGTCGTACCAAGATATGCCCGGTTTGAGTTCTGACATCGTACAACATAGATTACCTCTAAATCCTGAGTGTTCCCCGGTAAAACAAAAGCTGAGGAGGATGAAGCCCGAGACGTCCTTGAAAATAAAAGAAGAGGTAAAGAAACAATTTGACGCTGGCTTTCTGGCTGTCACTCGGTACCCGGAATGGGTTGCCAACATTGTACTGGTCCCTAAGAAGGATGGGAAGGTACGAATGTGCGTGGTTATCGAGACCTAAATCGAGCTAGTCCCAAAGACAATTTCCTTCTGCCGCACATCGATATCCTCGTGGATAATACGGCCAATTTTGCTCTGTTTTCCTTCATGGACAGGTTCTCCAGCTACAATCAGATAAAGATGGCGCTAGAGGATATGGAAAAGACTACCTTCGTCACCCTGTGGGGGACGTTCTGTTATAAAGTGATGTCCTTTGGACTCAAGAACGTCGGGGCAACCTATCAACGGGCTTTGGTGGCTTTGTTCCACGACATGATGCACCGAGAAATTGAGGTCTATGTAGACGACATGATTGCCAAGTCTAAAACCGAGGAGGAACACTTTGTCAACATGCAGAAGTTGTTTGAAAGGCTTAGGAAGTATCGGTTGAGGTTGAACCCTGCTAAGTGCACCTTCGGGGTCAAGTCAGGGAAATTACTGGGTTTCATCGTAAGCCAGAAAGGGATAGAGGTGGACCCCGAAAAGGTGAAAGCCATCCTTGAAATGCCAGAGCCATGTACTGAGAAGCAGGTCTGAGGTTTCCTGGGGGGTTTGAACTACATTGCCAGATTCATATCACAACTCACCTCTATCTGTGAGCCGTTGTTCAAGCTCTTACGCAAGAACCAATCCATCCACTGGAATGAGGACTGTCAAGAGGCGTTTGGAAGGATCAAACAGTGCCTCATGAACCCTCCCGTGCTTATGTCGCCGGTACCCGGAAGACCTCTCATTTTGTATATGATGATTTTGGACGAGTCAATGGGGTGTATGCAGGGGCAACATGACGAGTCCGGGAAAAAAGAGCGCGTCGTCTACTACTTGAGTAAGAAGTTCACGACCTGTGAGATGAACTACTCCCTGCTGGAAAGAACGTGTTGTGCTTTAGTCTGGGCGTCCCACCGTCTAATACAGTACATGCTAAGCCATACCACCTGGCTGATATCCAAAATGGACCCGGTCAAGTACATCTTTGAGAAGCCTGCTCTTACAGGGCAGATCGCCCGGTGGCAGGTTTTGCTATCCGAGTTCGATATAGTCTATGTCACCCAAAAGGCGATAAAGGGAAGCGCCTTGGCAAATTATTTGGCTCCGTAGCCTCTCAACGACTATCAACCCATGCATCTCGAGTTCCCGGATGAGGACATTATGGCCTTGTTTGAGGAAAAACTAGACGAGGACAGGGACAAGTGGATCGTGTGGTTTGATGGAGCGTCAAACGTTCTAGGCCATGGCGTTGGGGCAACATTGGTCTCTCCGGACAATCAATGTATACCTTTCACAGCCAGGCTGGGGTCCGACTGCACCAATAAAATGGATGAATATGAAGCATGCGCTCTGGGCATCCAGGCAGCAATTGATTTCAACGTCAAGCTACTGAAGGTGAACGGAGACTCGGCGCTGGTGATTCACCAACTGAGAGGGGAATGGGAAACTAGAGACCACAAGTTGATACCCTACCAGGCCTATATCAAGGAATTGGCTGGTTTATTTGATGAGATCTCCTTCCATCACGTTCCCCGAGAGGAAAATCAAATGGAGGATGCGCTTGCCACTTTAGCGTCCATGTTCTAGCTGACACCGCATGGAGACCTACCGTACATTGAGTTCAGGTGTCGTGGCAGACCCGCACATTATTGTCTGGTGGAAGAAGAGCGGGATGGTAAGCCTTGGTATTTCGATATCAAGCGGTATGTTGAAAGCAAAGAGTACCCACCAGAGGCTTCCGACAACGACAAGAGGATGTTAAGGAGATTGGCGGCCAGCTTCTTCTTGAGCGGAAGCATACTATACAAAAGAAACAATGACATGGTTTTGCTACGCTGCGTGAACGCTAAGGAAGCTGAGAGCATGTTGGGGGAGGTCCATGAGGGCTCTTTTGGTTCGCACGCTAATGGGCACGCCATGGTTAGGAAGATCTTAAGGGCGAGCTACTATTGGCTCACCATGGAGAGCGATTGTTGTCTCCATGTGAGGAAGTGTCACAAATGCCACACGTTTGTAGACAATGTCAATGCTTCGCCCTTGCCTCTGAATGTTTTGGCCGCACCATGGCCGTTTTCCATGTGGGGAATAGATGTGATTGGGGCCATAGAGCCCAAAGCCACGAACGGACACCGTTTCATCCTGGTGGCGATCGATTACTTCACTAAGTGGGTCAAAGTTGCGCCATACGCTAGCGTCACCAGGAGTGTGGTGGTCAGGTTCATTAAAAGGGAGATTATCTGCCGGTATGGTTTGCCGAGGAAGATTATCACGGACAATGGCACCAACTTGAATAACAAGATGATGGGGAAAATGTGTGAGGAGTTTAAGATCCAACATCACAATTCCACACCCTACAGACCCAAGATGAATGGAGTAGTGGAGGCTGCCAATAAGAATATCAAGAAGATTATCTAGAAGATGACCGTGTCATACAAGGATTGGCACGAGATGCTCCCATTCGCGCTACATGGTTACCGAACCTCAGTGCACACATCAACCGGGGCAACACCGTTCTCGTTGGCATATGGAATGGAGGTTGTGCTACCGTTTGAGGTGGAAGTCCCGTCATTGAAGGAATTGGAGTGGGCCCAAGCACATTTCAATCAGCTTAATCTCATAGAAGGCAAGCGTTTGGCCGCCATGAGCCACGGGCGTTTATATCATAAATGAGTGAAGAACGCTTTTGACAAGGTACGCTCGCACAGGTTCAGCGAAGGGGACTTGGTGCTGAAGAAAGTCTCCCAAGCCCTGAAAGACAACAAGGGAAAGTGGGCCCCGAACTACGAAGGGCCTTTCTTCGTAAAAAGGGCTTTCTCCGGAGGGGACCTGGTGCTCACCAACATGGATGACGAGGAGCTACCTTCACCCATGAATTCCGACGTTGTCAAGCAATACTACGCTTAAGATCTGGGGCAATTAATGAAGTCGCTGCATGTTTTTATTTTTGTGTGTTCTTCTTGGTTTCCCCTAGGGATTCCTGTCCTCTGTAATTTTCTCATCGCAGTCTTTTAAAAGAACGTAGGGTTGAGGTTCCGATCCTTGCTTTGTGCTTTAAAAGATGCGTAGTATTTGATGACCTGAGCCTTTTCGCTCAGTCCATAGGATGCCCCAACCACTTAATTGAAGCTGAACCCGACAAGCTTTTGCTAAAAGATTATTGCATTTGAAAATGCTCATGCATACGCATACACATGCATATTTGTTATCTTGTGACAGGGACAGGATCGTTTTAAGCAATAGTCAAATACCGCGCCAAATCCAAGATAGAGACGAATCGAGGTAAGCGGTAACGCGGCCACGATTTGCTGCGCAATATCATTTCCTACTTTCAGGTACTTAGGGATGGGGACGAATGGAGGCTAGGCCCATGATCAACAGATCGCCATCCCACGTCCAGCTCTGGACAATCGAGAAGTGCTACTGGGAGGCAGCCTAGTATCCTTTAAATTCCTACCTATTATTGTTGTTGTTTCTTTAAAGATAATGATCGGATACCTAACTTACCTTAGGGGTTTCGAGTAAGCAAACGCCGACCCATAGAGAACACGTACTTTCTTAAAAAAAATGCAGGGTTAGCTCGCCTGGGCGAGCACCCCCTGCACGAAATGGTTTAAAAGAAAGGGGGAGTGCAGTTTTTCACCCAAAGAACTTCTCCCCCTCACTTAAGAACGCAACACTCACGGGATTCATAGTTTTTTCTGACCCTAGGCCACCATTGTGTGCTTTTTGCTTCCATTTTAGTGTCCTTGCCACTCCATACAAGTAAGTGCACTATCCTTTGGTTTTTAGCTTTCCATTGATGCCTTTTTATGCTCTAAATTGTACATGATTTGACCAATTTCGTGAGACAATTTGGGGCAAATTTGTGCTTTGATTCATTGAATTGGGGGGTTGTAGGGGATGGCCTTAGGCCTAGGTTGTGTTCTGAAATGATGGGGCAAGCCACATTGCCCCCATCCCCTTGTTGTTTTTACCCAAAAGTGCGCCCACCAAGTGCTCGGTGAAATGCCTCAATGGCGTTTGCGCATAAGTTTGTGAATATTGCTTATAGATTGGGTTTGTGCATGTATGATTGCCATTTTAGGAGGTGTGGACAGCTTGCGAGGGTTAGGATAAATGCCAAAATATTAATTAGGCCTAGGGACCCAAGCCTTTGATTTTTGAATGCAAGAAGGCATGAAAATGACAGCATGTTGGTGAGGTTTCCCCTTTAGGCCAGCACTTGGTTTGGGCTGCACAATGATGATTTCTTTGTACCTAGATGGTGTGAAAATGTTGTTCACCATGTACATGTGTGTCATACCCTAATTTCATCCGGGGACCTTTGCTTGATGACATGCGACCTTTCTTTGGTCCTTGTGAGGTGCTTGGCACCCATCATTAGGCAATTTGTGAAATTCCAGGACATGCCGGAAAACCAAAAAATATTGATGCACAATCCGTAAGTTTTCGTGACACACCGGAAATCAAATGGAAGCATCGTTGCATAATTAAGTGAGGTTCCGTAACATTCCGTGAGTCAAAAAGGGGATGATTATGTAATCCGCAAGGTTCCGTAACATTACGGAAAGAAAACAAGTATCGTTACGAAATTCGTAAGTTTCCGTAACTTTACGAAAAAAGAATCACCAAAAAAAAGGCAGAGGGAGGTGTACTTAGTAAAAATGGAGGGTGCAAATAGCACCCAGGCCCACTTGGGCCCTCTAGAATATTCCTCTAGAAGGCTGTTGCTTCTGGAGGAAGCAACCTGGCTCGCCTGGGCGAGCTGGGCGGCAAGCACCTCCCCTATTTTGCTATAAATAGGGGAGGAAGTGAAGAAGAAAAAGGTTCAGCCCCTTAGGCACTTCCCTCTCTTTCGAATTTGCTTGGAAAAATTGTTTCCGTGAAGAAAATCTAAGCCGAGGTGCTTCCGAAACGTTTCCGTAACGTTTTCCGTGAGGAATTTCGCGAAGGTTTCGACCGTTCTTCGACGTTCTTCATTCGTTCTTCATCGTTCTTCGATCTTCAACGGGTAAGTACCTCGAACCAAGCTTTTCGATTCATTCTATGTACCAGTAGTGGTCCACATTGTGTTTCGTGCATTTTTATTCTCGTTTTGTTTACTTTTTATACCCCCTCTTGATGTGCTTAAGCCATTTTACTTAAGTCATTTCTCGCTTAACTTAAAAATAAAATAAATTTCCACCGAACGTTTGAATTGTATTATCCGTTAACTTCGGTTAAAATAAATTCCGACCGTTCGGTCGTGCCGTAACCACGTTGGAAATCAGAAAAGAGGCAAAAAATAATATAATAAAAAAAAAACATCTTTTAGCAAAATAAAGCGGAAAATCAATCGAACGTTTTCTCTTTGGGATTTCTCATTCTTAATCGAATTGATTAATAACTAAAGTGAAACTAAGGCTAAAATCAACTCGCCTAGTCAAGCTCGTCCATAAAAATAGGCTTTTGAAGTTTGTCATTTCAATTTCTCACTAAGTAAAATGGATCATTTTCAAGGTCCAACGCCTTAAAATGATCACCTCTTAAGTAAAAAAGAATCACTTGATAAGAAAGAACTACGTAGGTCTGATTTCCTCATCGCAAATTGAGGAATACGTAGGAGCAAAGGGAAACACCCTTGTCGACCACAAAAAGAGAAAAATATAAAAAGGGTATAAAGGATATAGGGACATAAAAGGGAACATAAAAATCAAAGTCATGTTTGCACATTCGATTAAAGGCTGCCGTCCCTTGTGACGGACGTGTGGGGTGCTAACACCTTCCCCGTGCGTAAATACAACTCCCGAACCTTTCACTTAAAAGTTCGTAGATCGCGTCTTTTCCGGTTTTTCCGACGTTTTCCTCAAATAAACGTTGGTGGCGACTCCGCGCGTATTCCTTTCTTGGAACACGCATCCCGCGAGTCTCCCGAACCTTTAGAGAGTTAGGCCATTTAATCTTGTGCAATGTTTTACCGTGACTTATCCCTTTGTTGGTTTTCCTTCATTATGTTCTTATGTATATAAACTCTTTGTTGCTTTTAGTGCGTTTTAAAATGTATGCATGGGGTAAATATTTATTCATTTGATGCACACAAACACCAACACTATTTGCACACACTGTGAGTGAAAAAGGGCCCTATACCCGGGTTCATGGGAACATAAGGAGCGGAGGTGAATCTGTGGTCATGCTAGGTCTCCGACTTGCTTGATTACAGTGAACCCTCATCTAGAGCTTTTTTCTTTGAAAACTTATTGTTGCTAGTAGTCCCTACTGCTGCAATATGTTTTTCGAAGAGAATGATACCTCTAGAAACTATCAAAAGAGATATGACTACCTTGGGGGTTATTACTAAAAGCCTAGTTAGCTCTCTCCCTTATAGGTCCCTTAAATAGGGGCACGGAGCAAACACGCTGCGTGCCATTTTTCACACTGCCATGCATAAGTGTCATATACCCTTTTGCTTATATTCAGTGAGTATTGTCATACTATGTACATTCCCGTGTTGCGCCTTTCGCATATGCATCGCACATGGGTTCTGTCTTGATCCCCTCTATAAACAAACCAACGAAGGGTCCATGTCACCGTTTTAAATACATACGTTGGGGCACTTTGCTACCCCTAGACGTTGTATCTAAGAAGGAGACAGTTTCTCAGGCTCCCGTATTCGTAAATTGCATCTGTGTCATATGCATTTCTTCATGCATTCATCCATTCCACCCATGATAGATGTCGGAGTTTTGATTCGCACTAGATTTTATTTCACTTTAGTAAAACATGGGATCAAGTCAAAAGCCTTCGCTTAAAAAGAGGTTCTATCAAGTCAAAATCAAGAGCTTAGAGGTCACTAGTTTAGGAGAGTTGGGGCAATTAATGGGTCAACTTCAACGGCAAGCCTTCCGCAAAGCCTATGGTAAGATTTGGGACCTAGCTAGGGTAGAAGTCTCCATGGAATCGATTGCATCCCTTTCCCAGTATTATGACCAGCCCCTAAGGTGCTTCACATTTGAGGACTTCCAGCTAGTGCCGACTGTGAAAGAGTTGGAAGAAATCCTGGGATGCCAACTGGGAGGAAGGAAGCCATATCTTTTCTTTGGGTTCTATCCCTCCACAACAAGAGTTGCCAAGGTAGTGAAAATCTCAGCACAAGAGTTGGAACGTCTAAAGCAAAACAGAAATGGAGTAGTCGGAGTACCAAGGAAGTGTTTGGAGGAAAGGGCAAAGGCCTTGGCAAAATCAAGGCGAATGGGCTTCTTGTTTTGACATCTTGGCGCTTTTGATCTTTGGAGTTGTCCTCTTTCCGAATATGGAAGGGTTAGTGGACCTAGCAGTGATTGACGCTTTCCTCGCCTTTCATCATGGCAAGGAAAGCCCGGTCGTCGCCATTTTGGCCATGTATGACACGTTCGACCGGGGATGTGAAAAGAGCAGCGCAAGAATTGTTTGTTGTGCACTGGCTCTCTATGTGTGGCTGGTTTCACACCTTTTTCTCCAAGAAGGTAGGCCCGTCTATCCGCTACAAGGTCACCGCTCGTGCGTCGAAAAAGGAAAGGCGAATTGGGACCAACTCTTGGCTAGCATGGAGTGGCGTCTGTTAATTGGTTCCCTCGCTAGAAGGAAGGAAGAATCAGGATTCTATCTTCATGCGAAGGATGTCCAAATGTTCCCTTGATGGAACAAGGGGTTGTATTAATTATAATCCCGTCCTCGCCATAAGACAGCTTGGCTACCCCATGAGAGGAGTGCCATCAGACGAAAGCATCACGCCTTTCATCACACGGGGTTTCAGTGACCCCAATGCGAGGGTACTCTAAGGAGTTCACAAGGCATGTGATGCGGTGTGAAGAAAGGACAGAGAGCTTAGGGGAAACAGTAATGGGAGCATCGGCGGCTATCATAAGTGGCTGAGAGTCCGGACACAAGGATTGGATTGGCTCCCAAATCTAAAGACTGTGAGAGACAATGAGGTTAAAGCTTCGGAAGAAAGTGATGAGGTACAAGCCCTAAAGGCAAAGCTTGAAAGAGCCCGGGTAGTCAAAGAGAAGTTCAAGTCCATAGCCATCAAAATCTGAAGAGAGCATGATGAACTAAGGGACATCAATATGGCCACAGCTGAAGCCTTGGAACGAGAAACCAAGAAGGCCCGAAAGGAAGAACACGACCAAAACAAGTTTTGAGGGGCTTTATAGGGCAGCAATAGTGAGCTCAAGCTCCGAAGAGGTGAAAGGAATCATCACGGGTCAAAGGCATGATCTGGAAGGACGAGCTAAAGGCTTGCCTTAGGTCGAAAAGAAATTTGTCCCAACAGTTAAAGCGAGACTGAAGGGAATATGTGGGCCATCATCGATAAGTGCAAAGAGAAGCTAAATCTAGTGGCGACTCACGAGCAAAGGCTAGAGGATGAGTACGCCAAAATATCAGTAGAAAGGGAAGCAAGGGAAAGGGTAATTGATTCATTGCACCAAGAGGCAACAATGAGGATGGGCCGATTTGCTCTTACTTTGAACAGGAGTCAAGAACTTCCCCGATTGCTAGCCAAGACCAAAGCAATGGCGGACACCTACTCCGCCCCCAAGGAGATCCACGGACTTCTCAGCTATTGTCAGCATATGATAGACTTAATGGACCATATGATTAGAAACCGCTAGGAAGTTTGTATTGTCGCTCAGATCTTGACTAGTTATAACTTTTTGAAAAAAATGAGTTTATCGCACGTTTTCACTCCAAAAATCAGTGCGAATCGAGTCACTCCCGCATTTTATCTCTAGCATGCATTGTATGTTGGTCTCGTCCTTTTTCACGGGAAGTCGGAAGGTCCATATCACCTTCTTAATTGTACAGATGGGGCACTGCGCCCCCAAATGCGCAAGTAAGAAGAGATCATTTTCCGGGCTCTCGTATCTGTAAAAAGCATTCATATCATGCATCGCATAAGCATCTCTTCATAACATCATAATGAACATATCGTTCCTGCTATTGTCCGTTATCATATTCCAACCTCACATTTTGCATGAGTCATGGCATCATCATGCATATGCGTTCAACAAACTTTTTGATTTGCAAAATTGCATACCATTTGTTTTCATGTTTTCTCATCCTTGCGTTTTCCTCTACAAAACAAAAACAAAAAAAGGGGAAGCGTGAAAACTTCACACTACATTCTTAGTTGCATGTGTTAGGCACCATGAGCCAACCATGTTGGGATCATAAACCCATTTCTAGCTTAAAGTATGCCCGAGTCATTCATCCCTATGAGATGTTGTTGAAGTATTGGCGATCAGAATTGCCATTCCTTGGATTATAGGGTTGAACCAAGCTCATGCTTTTACAAAAAGGTTCATCAAGTCAAGTTGAAATATGGAAGTAACCGTCTTGCAAAATTGGGGCAAAAGATGAACAGAGTCACATCACTGCTTCGTCTACTGCCAAACATATTTAGGATTGTTGATGTCCTTGTTACTTCCAGTTTCACCTTGACAAAGATGTCATGGACCATGTTGAAAATCTAAATTGATTCAACCCCATGTCCTGCGTAAAAATTCGCAATACTTCAACTATGCATCATTCGCATACATCCATACTTTTCATTGGTTGCATTGCTCATTACATTCTTTCCTTGAAAAAAAAAAGAACTTAATCATTGTTATGAAAAAGAAAAAAAAAACACATGCTTTACGGTGCCCTCACCGAACTTGTGCTAGAGCTAGAGTAATGGGTGAAGTAGAGGAGACACAAGAGAAGATGAAGGCCGACATGGATGCCATTAAAGAGAAAATGGCCACAATGATGGAGGCCATGATGAGCGTGAAGAAGATAATGGAAGCCAATCCGGTTGCAATTGCCGCTACCAGCATTTTTGCTAAGGTGAACCTGATGTCCCCATCCGGCATCAACCAAATGAATCATCCAACCTCAGATATGGTAGGGAAAGATTTGGGAAGTACGGGCAGCCCCCATGATGTGCAAATTCAAAACGAGCACGCCTTCCCGCCATATGGCTTGCCTCTCAACTATACGCCACCCAATGTGGCGTACAGTCCCAATAAGAATGTCAATAACTCCACTCCTATACCCATTGAGAGCCAACAACCCCAAACTGATCATGCACATGTCTCTTAAACCGTGGAAGAGACACATGAAATTCCCCACCACAATCTAGCCGACTTCGAGCCTTGGCTCGAATATGCCACTGAAGGGCAAGCAGTTGGTGGTATACCCTTTGAAAACACTTCGGAAGGCCCTCAGTATCACCCCCAACCACAACCCTCATGTTCCACAGCGGTTTAAAACCCTCATGACTATGGCAGGAATGGGAAAGTTGGATCATCTAGAGGAAAGGCTTAGGGCCATTAAATAAGGTGAAGATTATGCCTTTGCTAACCTAGAAGAGTTGTTCCTAGTACCTAATATCATCACCCCTCCCAAGTTCAAGGTGCTGGACTTTGACAAGTACAAGGGGACTACTTGTCCCAAGAACCATCTAAAGATGTATTGTCAGAAGATGGGGAAATACGCAAAAGATGAGGAATTACTGATACATTCCTTCCAAGAAAGTCTTACTGGGGTAGCTGTTACCTGGTACACTAACTTGGAACCTTCCCGAGTCCATTCTTGGAAGGACCTAATGGTTGCCTTTGTTAGGCAGTATCAGTACAATTTTGATATGGTTCCGGATACGATGCAACTACAGAACATGTGCAAAAAAGGGGACAGATCTTTCGAAGAACACACCCAAAAGGTGGAGGGATCTGGCGGCCCAGGTGGTACCCCCAATGATGGAAAGGGAGACGATAATCGTGATGGTAGACACATTATCAATACTCTACGATGAAAAGATGGTGGGCTACGCACCCTCAAAGCTTTGTGGATTTGGTCTTCGCCAGTGAAAGGATCGATGTGGGTCCGAAAAGAGGCAAATTTGATCATCCTACTAGGACGACTGAGAAAACTGGGGCAAATGAAGAGGGTGAGAAAGATGGAGAAACCCATGCTGTGACTGCCATTCCTATACGGCCAAGTTTCCCACCAACCCAACAATGTCATTACTCAGCCAATAACAAACCTCCTTACCCACCACCCAGTTATCCACAAAGGCCATCCCTAAATCAACCACAAAGCCTGTCTACCGCACTTCCAATGACGAAGACCACCTTTAGCACAAACCAGAAAACACCAACAAAAAGGAATTTTGCAGCAAAAAGCCTGTAGGGTTCACCCCAAATTCCTGTCATATGCTAAACTTGATCCCATATCCACTCGATAATTCAATGGTAGCCATAACCCCAACCAAGGTTCCTCAACCTCCATTTTTCTAAGGATACGACTCGAACGCAACGTGTTCTTATCATGGAGGAGCCCCTGGGAATTCCATTGAGCATTGTATGACCCCGAAGCAAAAAGTGTGAAGTCTAATTGATACGGGCTGGCTGAAATTTGAGGAGAATCGCGTGTAAATCCTGACATTGACAAGAGATGCCACACATGGGGCAATTTTGAAAGCTGTTGTTAGATGTCTCTAATGACTCATCAGGATTTTCAAGTGCAAGCCATTGGTCAGTTTGCTCAAGCGACCTGTGCTCCTGAGTTTGGACTTCCAAGACCGTTCAATCAGAGATTACTCGTCTTGCACGTTGGTGGGGTTGCCGTAAAACAACGAGTAAAGTTCAAAACAAATATGTTCCAAAATAAAAAAAAGGGGTTCAAAAAGAAAAAGGGCATTTGATTGACTGTGTTTTCAAGTAAAAATATAGACGTTCATGTGGCCTCATTTTATCATGCCGGAAAGTTTGTCTTCTTAGAGAAGCGAGTTGTCAAGAATAGGATGTTGGACAAATGGCCTCAGTTATCTTAAGAAAGGGGGGGAGGGTTGAATTAAGATGCAAAGACTATTCCCCAATTAAACTATCACTCTTTCTTTTTGGATTAACAATGCACCCTTAACATGAATTACTCAAAAGACAATTCAAAATAAACTTCTTTGAAGAAAAAGATAAATAGCAATAAATAAAAGAAGTTTAAGGGAAGAGAGGAATGCAAACTTGATTTATACTGATTCGGCCACTTCCCGTACCTACGTCCAGTCCTCAAGCAACCCACTTGAGATTTTTCACTCTCTTTGTAAAACTCCTTTTACAAAGCCTGAACCACACAGGGACAACCCTTCCCTTGTGTTCAGGAATCCTTTACAACAAGAGACCCACGGTCTCTTAATCCCTTTTTAGAAATAAGAAGAAGAGAAGAAGAAATCTCTCTTAAAAGGGATAGATTGTACAATGAAGACCAATCAAAATTCCTTATTGAATATGCAAGTGGTTGACCAAGGAATCTTTTTGAGAGGATAAGATAAATCAGTTCAGAAAAACTCTTAATCTTTTGAGAGGATAAACTTTTTGGGCAATGAAAACTCTCTTTAAATTCATGTTTCCAAGTCACCTTTGATGGCCATTTATAAACCATTTGAATAGATGTGACTCTTGGAAATTATTTTCTGAAAATCTCCTCTGGTAATCGATTACAAGACTTGTGTAATCGATCACAGGCTTTAAAATTTGAATAAACTGATGGTAATCAATTACCATCCATGTGTAATTGATTACACATTATAAATTTTGAATTCAAATTTCTAGTGACTATTATAAACATTTTCAGCTGTTGATAATTGATTACCAGAGAGTAAATCTCAATTTAAAATGATTTAGATAGAATTCTTTGGCCAAACCTTTTGCTTTTTCAATTTGGAAACTTCTTCCTAAGATTCTAGAGATCAACTTGATCATATATCTTGATTTTCTTGGATTCTTGGATTCTTGTCTTGAATAAAACTTGGAAGCACTTGATCCTTTGGCATCATCAAAACATCAAAACATCTTGCTTCTACATAGGAGTCATTTGACTTAATCCATCGAAAAATCCTTCAACTATTTCTCGTCCTTGGAAAAATTCTTTTTGCAAGAATCAACTGCTTCTTTCATTCTTCCTCACTACGAGGCTATGAAAACAAGACAACGATGGTTACCTCATAGCCCTACACTGGGGCAATGAAAGGCATCGTGCATGAGCCTCAAGTGAACCTAGGGGCAGATTAGAATTTCTCACCCAATAGGTTCCCTCCTACAAGGTCATGACGAAAGATAACAATTGGTACCTCAAAGCCTTACACTGGGGCAATGAGGGGCACCGTGCATGAGCCTCAAGTGAACATAGGGGCCGATCAAAAGTTCTCACCCATCGATGTTTTTAACAAAAAAGGGGGGACAAACCCTAGGATTTCAATGGATTGATTAAACATCAAACGACTCCATTGCCGTCACTCCAAAATGGTCAAGTGACTAAATCAAACAGATCATACACTCTGAGGGAGTTCCCGGAGAGATTTGCCAAAAGATAGGATGAGGTTGCATGAATTATCACCTCTTTCAAAAGGACAGTCAATCTGTGTTTTCCAAAAAAAATTAAATCAAAATCAAAATCACAAAATAGGGAAAGAATGTCATGAACATTGTACAATTTTCCATAACATTGCATTATTGCATACAAAGCCTGCATTTACTGCATCTCAAGATGCAGGTTGCATACATTTGCATCCCCAAATAATCATCATGTTCATATTAGGTAATAAATGAATAGATGAGAGGCCCTCTCAAAGAGTCAACCTCTTGCTTTCTTGTAAGGTTAAAGTCCTTTGGTACTTGTACCTATTGGCTCGCCTTCAGAGGACTGCATGTCCTCACCTTCAGAGGGCTACACGCCCTCGCCATCAGAGGACTACACATCCTCGCCTTGAGAGGACTACACGTCCTCACCATCAGAGGGCTGCACGCCCTCACCTCCAGAGGACTACATGTCCTCGCCTTGAGAGGGCTACACGCCCTCACCTTGGGTACTAGTTACCCTCACCGTTGAGAGGACTACATGTCCTCGCCTTGAGAGGGCTACACGCCCTCACCTTGGGTACTAGTTACCCTCACCGTTGAGAGGACTACACGTCCTCGCCTTGAGAGGGCTACACGCCCTCACCTTGGGTACTAGTTACCCTCACCATCAGAGGGCTGCACGCCCTCACCTTCAGAGGGCTACACGCCCTCGCCATTAGAGGACTGCATGTCCTCACCTTCGTAGGGCTACACGCCCTCACCTTTAGAGGACTATACGTCCTCGCCAACAGAGGGCTGCACGCCCTCACCTTGAGAGGACTACACGTCCTCGCCAACAGAGGGCTGCATGCCCTCACCTTGAGAGGACTACACGTCCTCGCCAACAGAGGGCTGCACGCCCTCACCTTCAGAGGGCTACACGCCCTCGCCATCAGAGGACTGCATGTCCTCACCTTCTTAGGGCTACACGCCCTCACCTTGAGAGGACTACACGTCCTCGCCAACAGAGGGCTGCACGCCCTCACCTTCAGAGGGCTACACGCCCTCGCCATCAGAGGACTGCATGTCCTCACCTTCTTAGGGCTACACGCCCTCACCTTGAGAGGACTACACGTCCTCGCCAACAGAGGGCTGCATGCCCTCACCTTGAAGAGGACTACACGTCCTCGCCAATAGAGGGCTGTACGCCCTCACCTTGAGAGGACTACACGCCCTCACCTCCAGAGGACTACACATCCTCGCCTTGAGAGGGCTGCACGCCCTCACCTTTAGAAGGCTACGTGTCCTCATTTTCAGTGTGCTCCCCATCCCCACCTTAAGAGAATTTAAGGTTCTCTATCCTTAAATGCTTAACCGAGACTTGCACTCCCGGTTAAGGGACCAGTAGTTTCCTTTTAACAGTTCTTGGGCCACCCCCTAATATTGGAGGGCGACCAACTGTGCAAGCACAACTAGAGAGGGAGGCTATCACGCAGCTACTATGCATACCGGGACAAGATTTCACCCGTGCCGCTGCAAAGAGACGAGTGTGGATCATGCGCACCAACATGACCACTCTTACACAGATATAAATGACGTTGTTACTTAGCAACATTCTGCCCAGTGATCGTAATGCCGATCTCCCCCTGCGGAAGTATCAGTTGGTCTGTGCCGTCCCGACATAGGTAAGTATGCATATGGTTCAACTGATTTTTGATACCATTTATTGTTTGCAGGGATCGCACCCACAAGACACGCAGTGGACCCGGAAAAGTCCAACAGGGCCCTGGGGTTTCCAGCTCTGGTTACGGGCCTCTATCAGTCCTACAGGGTGCCCGTACCCCCCCGGCAAGGTCACGTCATCATAGGTAAGTATGCACATCGCTCAACTGATTTCTGATTTCATCTATTGTTTGCAGGGATTGTGCCCGCAAGACACCTAGTGGACCCAAAGAAGGCCAACAGGGTCTTGGAGTTGTCAAGCTCTAATTACGGGTCTCTATCAGTTCTACGGAGTACCTGTCACCTCCAGCAAGGGCATCAGGCCCCCTACTAATCAAGCTTTCATCAAGAAGTACTGCGTCTCCAGGCAGGCGCAGGGCAAAACACCACAGCAGCATTGGGATGGTCGGCAGCGGGCAACAGACGCACCGCCATCACCTCTAGAGTTCACCTCTGCTCATCCACAAAAAGGTTTGAGTATTGCCTACACAACATGGCCGAGCAATAGGCGACCAAGTCCAAAGCCAAATGTAAGCAAAGTACTAGGTCAGTGACCGACAAGTCATAAGGCGTCCAGCTCAAGACGTTAAAGAAGCGCTACTAGGAGGCAACCTAGTACCTTTTGAATCTATGCTTGTTATTTGATCACTTTTTATAGTAGGACGCACCTAGTTGCTCATGATCCTGGGAATTTAAATAAAACAAGCGCAAGCTTGGAAGGTAGTCATACCTCACAAAATATATATATGAATGTTTAGGTAGTGAAAATACCTTAGATATGCATGTATGTAAACAAAAAAACACTTCACAAAATATATATATGTATGTTTAGGTAGAAAGATACCTTAGATATGCATGTATGTAACAAAAAAATACTTCACAAAATATATATATGCATGTTTAGGCAGAAAGATACCTTAGATATGCATGTATGTAAACAAAAACACACTTCACAAAATATATATATGTATGTTTAGGTAGCAAGATACCTTAGATATGCATGTATATAGCAAAAATACCTTACAAAACATATATATGTATGTTTAGGTAGCAAGATACCTTGGATATGCATGTATATAGCAAAAATACCTCACAAAAATATACACATGTTCAGGTAGCAAAATACCTCATGAAAAAAAAAAACAAACAAGAAAAAGAAATAAACAAATAAAAAAAGGAAAAACAAAAGAGAGCAAGTAAGAAAAAAGAGAGGAAAAAGAAAAGAAAAATAAGTTGTCTAGCTGAAAAACCGACATGCTTTTGAAAAGAGATGACTTCCAACTTTTCTTTGAAAAAATTCACTGATCATAACTAGTTTTTGGAAAAAATGTGTATACACCTGAAGGGTGAATGCTGTGAAGTTTTCCCGGACGCTCGAAATGGACTCGGATGAATGCACAAATTGATAAAAGAACATATTTTGGAAACATTGGGTTGACTAAAATGGAGGAAATGAATCCTGAGCCCTAGCATCACATGACCATAAAAATTTGACACTTGAGTGTCCGCATAGATGCATGCATGACCAGTTTTGCATAAAATTTCCAAATCATCATTTTTGCATTTGTGTCATGGAAATAATGTGGGGCATCCCTTTATCCTTGAACCAAACCAAACCCTGACATGTATCATGTCTAGCCATTCTACAAGTCTTGAGCCAAAATCCTGACTCACCATAAACCTTGACCCAGGGTGAGAATGTCAATCCTTACCCTCGGAAGCAAAAAAAGAAAAAAAAGAAGGAAAATTTCCAATCAAAGAGAAAGCAAAAAGAAAAGAAAGAAAATTCCCAATCAATGAATGGGAGAAAGAAAAAAAAAAGAAAAAAAAGGAAAAGGAAGAAGAAGAAGGAAAGAAAGCTCCTGATCAGGGATCGAAAGAAAACAGAAGAAATGTGCAGAAAGGTCTTTGGACCGGACAATATCTGAACAATACAGAATTGTCACCAAATGAACAAAAAGAAGGAAAGGAGACCACAACCTAAAATGGTCTTCTCCCTTTAATTGCCAACCAAAATCTTGTGCGCTAGCGACTTTTTCGCCCCGCACTAAACAAAAACAGAAAAGGAAAAAGCCAACAAAAAATCAAAAGCCAAAAACACACAAAAGCCGAAAAACCCATCAAAAGAACCCATTCCCAAGGGAAGTCCTATTGATCCATGATCACGCATGTAATTTTTGATTTGATAGGAAATAATTTGCAAAGTCAAGTCATGACATATCTATGGTTCGGAATTAGGATGAAACACTTACCTGTGCGAGATTGATACACTTTGAGTGGATTTCTTCTATTTTTTTTCGAACCCAGTGTTTCCTCTAAATGGTCATTTAGAAACGAAATGCTAATATCCAAAATCTCATTTATGGCTATGGGGGATTTCATCAGCAGACTCTCCTTCCCTGGTAGACGCATTGTTTGTCACTCAAAAAAGCATATGCTGCTCTAATCAGTTGGAATATTTGTCTCTTTGCTAAAGCATGTTTGCATTTTTAGTGGAGAAAACACCGAGACTTTTTCAAGTCTCACAAGTTATCCAGAACTACGTAGGTCTGAGTTCCTCATTGGAGGATACGTAGGAGCAAAAGCCTCGTTTTTGTCGACCACACTGCTTTTTGTTACCATGACCCAAGAGCTGGTAGCCCGCGGAAACACCTTACGGTTATCCGCACCTCGAGTGTGATTGATAAGCGGAGGCCAATATGGTCATCTGCGCCCTTTCCGGAGATGTAGGCATCTTCTGGTGGAGACTTTTTCAAGTCTCACAAGTTATCTAGAACTACGTAGGTCTGAGTTCCTCATTGGAGGATACGTAGGAGCAAGAGCCTTGCTTTTCTCGGCCGCCCCATAATCTTTGTCATACTGACCCTGAGGTCATGTGACATGCACCCTTGTGTCATCCAGAGGCGGTGGGCCCGATGACACGCGGAGACAAAATTTGGTCATTCCGCACCCCTTTGCCATTCAGACACAGTCGTGTCCGATGGCGCGCAGAGACAAAAATTGGTCATTCTGCACCCTTGTGTCATCCAAAGGCGGCGGGCCCGATGACACGCAGAGACAAAATTTGGTCATTCTGCACCCTTGTGTCATCCAGAGGCGGCGGGCCCGATGACACGCGGAGATACCTTACGGTTATCCGCACCCTTTTGTCATCCAGAGGCGGCAGGCCCGATGACACGCAGAGACAAAATTAGGTCATTCTGCACCCTTGTGTCATCCAGAGGCGGCGGGCCCGATGACACGCGGAGATACCTTACGGTTATTCGCACCCTTGTGTCATCTAGAGGCGGCAGGCCCGATGACACGCGGAGATACCTTACGGTTATCCGCACCCTTTTGTCATCCAGAGGCGGCGGGCCCGATGACAAGCAGCGGCCAATGTGGTCATTCTGCACCCTTGTGTCATCCAGAGGCGGCGGGCCCGATGACACACGGAGATACCTTACGGTTATCCGCACCCTTTTGTCATCCAGAGGCGGCGGGCCCGATGACACGCAGAGACAAAATTTGGTCATTCTGCACCCTTGTGTCATTCAGAGGCGGCGGGCCCGATGACACGCGGGGATACCTTACGGTTATCCGCACCCTTTTGTCATCCAGAGGCGGCGGGCCCGATGACAAGCAGCAGCCAATGTGGTCATTCTGCACCCTTCGTCAATCGCGGCCGACAAGCCCGTTGACATGCAGAGATTTACATCATCTTCTGCACTTACAAGATCTGTCACACTGACTTTTGAGTCATGCTGACGGGCAGAAATATCTGAGTGGTTATCCGTATAAACATTCTTTTGCTATCTGTAAGACAGAACGCTTGATAGCATGCAGAGACTGACATAGTCTTCTGCACCTTTTGTTCCTCCGGGAACAACAAGTCATTTACATGCGGAAATTTTATGGTCACCCGCGACTCTCGTCAACCGAGAGGAACGAAATTAGTGTCATACCCTAATTTCGTCCGGGGACCTTTGCTTGATGACATGCGACCTTTCTTTGGTCCTTGTGAGGTGCTTGGCACCCATCATTAGGCAATTTGTGAAATTCCGGGAACAACAAGTCATTTGCATGTGGAGATTTTATGGTCACCCGCGACTTTCGTCAAATCGAGAGGAACAAAATTAGTGTCTTATCTTTACTTTCCTTTTATCTCCAATAAAAGACAAGTAAAGAGGGGCAACTATCATACCCTAATTTCGTCCGGGGACCTTTGCTTGATGACATGCAACCTTTCTTTGGTCCTTGTGAGGTGCTTGGCACCCATCATTAGGCAATTTGTGAAATTCCAGGACATGCCGGAAAACCAAAAAATATTGATGCACAATCCGTAAGTTTCCGTGACACACCGGAAATCAAATGGAAGCATCGTTGCATAATTAAGTGAGGTTCCGTAACATTCCGTGAGTCAAAAAGGGGATGATTATGTAATCCGCAAGGTTCCGTAACATTACGGAAAGAAAACAAGTATCATTACGAAATTCGTAAGTTTCCGTAACTTTACGAAAAAAGAATCACCAAAAAAAAGGCAGAGGGAGGTGTACTTAGTAAAAATGGGGGGTGCAAATAGCACCCAGGCCCACTTGGGCCCTCCAGAATATTCCTCTAGAAGGCTGTTGCTTCTGGAGGAAGCAACCTGGCTCGCCTGGGCGAGCTGGGCGGCAAGCACCTCCCCTATTTTGCTATAAATAGGGGAGGAAGTGAAGAAGAAAAAGGTTCAGCCCCTTAGGCACTTCCCTCTCTTTTGAATTTGCTTGGAAAAATTGTTTCCGTGAAGGAAATCTAAGCCGAGGCGCTTCCGAAACGTTTTCGTAACGTTTTCCGTGAGGAATTTCGCGAAGGTTTCGACCGTTCTTCGACGATCTTCATTCGTTCTTCATCGTTCTTCGATCTTCAACGGGTAAGTACCTCGAACCAAGCTTTTCGATTCATTCTATGTACCCGTAGTGGTCCACATTGTGTTTCGTGCATTTTTATTCTCGTTTTGTTTACTTTTTATACCCCCTCTTGACGTGCTTAAGCCATTTTACTTAAGTCATTTCTCGCTTAACTTAAAAATAAAATAAATTTCCACCGAACGTTTGAATTGTATTATCCGTTAACTTCGGTTAAAATAAATTCCGACCGTTCGGTCGTGCCGTAACCACATTGGAAATCAGAAAAGAGGCAAAAAATAATATAATAATATAAAAAACATCTTTTAGCAAAATAAAGCGGAAAATCAATCGGACGTTTTCTCTTTGGGATTTCTCATTCTTAATCGAATTGATTAATAACTAAAGTGAAACTAAGGCTAAAATCAACTCGCCTAGTCAAGCTCGTCCATAAAAATAGGCTTTTGAAGTTTGTCATTTCAATTTCTCACTAAGTAAAATGGATCATTTTCAAGGTCCAACGCCTTAAAATGATCACCTCTTAAGTAAAAAAGAATCACTTGATAAGAAAGAACTACGTAGGTCTGATTTCCTCATCGCAAATTGAGGAATACGTAGGAGCAAAGGGAAACACCCTTGTCGACCACAAAAAGAGAAAAATATAAAAAGGGTATAAAGGATATAGGGACATAAAAGGGAACATAAAAATCAAAGTCATGTTTGCACATTCGATTAAAGGCTGCCGTCCCTTGTGACGGACGTGTGGGGTGCTAACACCTTCCCCGTGCGTAAATACAACTCCCGAACCTTTCACTTAAAAGTTCGTAGATCGCGTCTTTTCCGGTTTTTCCGACGTTTTCCTCAAATAAACGTTGGTGGCGACTCCGCGCGTATTCCTTTCTTGGAACACGCATCCCGCGAGTCTCGCGTCGCCCTCCCGCCGAAGGGTAGGTTGCGACAATGTGTATATAGAATAGGTAGCCAAGTGCTTTGCAAATGTGTATATATGTTGAGTATGGCACAAAAATGCTTCTCCAAATAGGAACATATGATATGAGATTGTCTTTAAAAAATATGAATAAGTAGTACAAAAATTGCTTTTCCAATGAATGTGCAACATGAAATTGCTCTTCGAATGAATGTAAATATGTGTGAATATATATATAGCATGAAGTTGCCTCTCAAGTGTATGAACATATATGCGAATGAAATGTGAACATATAGCAAAGATGCCATTCAAAATGGAGTAGATAGGTAGCAAAATGCCTTGCAAAATATGTATGGATAGTTTGGCATGTAGCATAAGAAATTTCTTTGCAAGCGAAAGTAGGGGCATCTCATAGGATGTCGTTCACCAAGGGAAAGATAGGTGTAAATGTATGTATATCCTAGGAGAACCCGCGCGTTGATGCGTAAGTTTTCCTTTCAAAATTCGTGTGGATAGTCGCGTTTTGTTGGAAAGAAGGGTACGCTGTTTGGCTTGATCTGGCTTTCATTTTGATTAGATTTCTTGAACTAACTTCCCAAATGTTTTTTTCGCAGGAAATGGCTCCAAAGAAACTCTCCACGAAGAGGTCTAGAAGAGACGCCACAGGAGAAGGATGGTCATTCCACAGGGAGAGGCGTGTCCAGCTCAGGGAGGATGAGTACACAAACTTCCAGGAGGAGATAGCTCACAGGCATTGGACACCTCTAGTGACTCCCATGGCCAAGTTCGACCCTGAGATAGTCCTAGAGTTCTACGCTAATGCCTGGCCCACAGAGGAAGGAGTTCAGGATATGCGCTCATGGGTGAGGGGTCAGTGGATTCCCTTCGACGCAGATGCCCTCAGCCAGTTCCTGGGTGACCCGCTGATTTTGGAGGAAGGCCAGCAGTGTGAGTTCAGCCAAAGGAGGAGCGAGGTAGACGATTTCGATGAGGAAGCCATCACCCAGCTGTTGTGCATACCGGGTCAGGATTTTGCCTAGACCACTGCAAGGAGGCGGGTGTGGATCATGCGCACCGGCATGACTACCTTGACCTAGATATGGATGACGCTGCTACTCAAAAATGTCTTGCCTAGCAACCACAACTCCGACCTCCCTCTGCCTAAGTGCCAGTTGGTGTATGCCATCCTGACACGGATGAGTGTCCACGTGGCCCAAGTGATTGCTAATGCCATTTATTTGTTTGCAGGTATGGTGCCTACCAGGCACCCTCTGGACTCGGAGAAGTCCAACAGGGCCCTGGGGTTTCCGGCTCTGATCATGGGCCTCTGCCAGTCCTACGAAGTTCCCGTCACCCCCAATAAGGTACTGCACGCCTAGGCAGGTGTAAAGTGATGCACATTAGGCCGCAGGCGCATCGCCACCACCTCGGTAGGCCGGTCCAGCTGGGTCGCTCGGGTGTAGAGCGTTATTTGCAGCATTTGGTTCGCCAGTCAGCGGCCAACCACCATGGACAAGTACAGATACATGAGTGTCTCTACCGGTTCAGCTTCAGTCAGCAGGGGCAGGGTTCCACCCTTTTTGTGTGCCTTACCCTGGAGCAGTTTGGGGCTGAGGTCGCATGGCCTGGAGACTGGCCCGATGCCCAGGTAGGGGAGGAACCTGCAGGGTCCCTTGGTGAGGCGGATGAACCCCAAATGGATGAGGATATGGCTGACCTGCTCGGTTTCTTGGGAGGGAGCGGGGCCACCTGACCAAGGTCGCCGCACTTTTTTGTTATTAACATTACTGCTTTCAGTTATTGTTTCTGTTTCTACTATAATTTGGCGTTATGGCTCTCAGTTATTTCGTCACTATTTTTATTGCGACTTACCATTGCATGTTTTTTCGTTTACCTTGTGGTTTGACGTGAGTAGGCAGTGTGCACCCTCATTCGCCTGACCTTTTCAGAAAAAAGGAAATGAACAAATAATAATAACTTAATAGATGAAGAAAAGAAAAATAAATTGTCTAGCTGACAAGCCAGCACGCTTTTGAAAAGAAATAACTTCCAACTTTTCTATTGAAAAAGATTCACTGATCATAACACCAGTTTTGAAAAAATGTGTATGCACCTGAAAGGTGAATGCTGCGAAAATTTCCCGAAACACCCAAAATGGACTCGGATGAATGCATGAATTGATAAAGGAGCATATTTTGGAAACATCGGGTTGACTTAAGTAGGGAAAATGAATCCTAAGCCCTAGTGTCACATGACCATAAAAACTTGATGCTTGAGTGTCCACATAGGTGCATGCATCACCAGTTTTGCATAAAATTTCCTAATCATCATTGTTGCATGTGTATCATGGAAATAATGTGGGACATCTCCTTTATCCCTGAACCGCTGGCCAAACCAACACCCTGGCATATATCATGTCTAGTTGTTCTACAAGCCTTAAGCCAAAATCCTAACTCACCATAAACCTTGACCCAGGGTGAGAATGCCCATCCTTGCTCTCAGAAGAAAACAAAACGAAAAAAAAGAGTTCCCGATCAAGGGTCGGAAGAAAGCAAAAGAAGAAAATTCCCGATCAAAGATCGGAAGAAAACAAAAGAAATATGCAGAAAGGTCTTTGGGCCAGCCAATATTTGAACAATACAGAATTGTCACCACCGAATAAGGAAAGAAAGGAAACCACGACCTGAAGTGGTCCTCTCCCTTTGATTGCCAACCAAAATCCTGTGCGTCGGTGATTTTTTCGCCTTACACTAAACAAAAACAGAAAAGGGAAAGGCCAAAACACTCAGAGCCAAAATCCCCTCCAAAAAACACTATGCCCCAAGAAAAAGTCCTATTGATCCATGATCACACATGTAATCTTTGATTTGATAGGAAATGATTTGCAAAATCAAGTCATGACATATCTATGGTTCGGAATTAGGATAAAACACTTACCTATGTGAGATTGATACATTTGAGTGATTTTCTTCTATTTTATTGGACCCAGTGTTTCCTCTAAATGATCGTTTAGAAACGAAACGCTAACATCCGAAATATCATTTATGGTTATGAGAAAATTTCATCAGCATACTCTCCTTCCCCAATAGACACATTGTTTTTCATCAAAAAAATTATATGTTGCTCTGATCAGTTGAGAGTTTTGTTTCTTTACTAAAGCATGTTTGCATTTTAGTTAAAGAACACCGAGACTATTTTGGTCTCACTTTTGTATGAACTACGTAGGTCTGACTTCCTCATCACGAATTGAGGATACGTAGGAGCGAAAGCCTCACTTTTGTCGACCGCCCCACCTTTTGCTATCATGACCCAAGAGTCTGGTAGCATGTGGAGACACCTTCCGGTTATCCGCACCGCATCATTCGGAACCCCAAGTTCGATTGACAAGTAGAGACCAACGTGGTCATCTGCACCCTTTCCGGAGATGTCAGCATCTTCCGGTAGAGACTATTTTAGTCTCGTACCGCAAAAGCTAGAACTACGTAGGTCTGAGTTCCTCATCACAAATTGAGGATACGTAGGAGCAAGAGCCTCGCTTTTTTCGACCGCCCCACACTTTCTGTTATCCTGACCCATGAAGTCAGGTAACGTGCGGAGATACACAAGTGATTGTTCGCACAAACAATTTCTGCCAATACTAACCTGTGAAGTTAGGGGGCAGGCGGAGATACCCAAGTGGTTATCCGTATAAACACTCTTTCGCTATCCGTAAGACTCAAAGCATGATAGCATGCAGAGACTAACGTCGTCTTCTGCACCCTTTGTCAATCGCGGCCAACGAGCCCATTGATACGCGAAGATTTACGTTGTCTTTCGCGCTTTCTATCATCCTGACCCGTGAAGTCAGGTGACGTATGGAGATACCCCGAGTGTTATCCGTACACAGACAATTTCTGTCAATACTAACCCGTAAAGTTAGGGGGCAGGCGGAGATACCCAAGTGGTTATCCGTATAAACACTTTTTCGTTATCCGTAAGACTTAAAGCACGATAGCATACAGAGACTAATGTTGTCTTCTGCAACCTTTGTCAATCGCGGCCAACGAGCCCGTTGACATGCAAAGATTTATGTCGTCTTTCGCTCTTTCTGTCATCCTGACCCGTGAAGTCGGGTGACGTACGGAGATACCCCGAGTGTTATCCATACACAGACAATTTTTGTCAATACTAACCCGTGAAGTTAGGGGGCAGGCGGAGATACCCAAGTGGTTATCCGTATAAACACTCTTTCGCTATCCGTAAGACTCAAAGCACGATAGCATGCAGAGACTAACATCGTCTTCTACACCTTTTGTCAATCGCGGCCAACGAGCCCGTTGACACGCGGAGATTTACATCGTCTTTCACGCTTTCTGTCATCCTGACCCGTGAAGTCAGGTAACGTACGGAGATACACATACAATTTCTGTCAATACTAACCCGTGAAGTTAGGGGGCAGGCGGAGATACCCAAGTGGTTATCCGTATAAACATTCTTTCGTTATCCGTAAGACTCAAAGCACGATAGCAAGCAGAGACTAACATCATCTTCTGCACCTTTTGTCGTCCTGACCTATGAAGTCAGGTGGCATGCGGGGTTACCGTATGGTTACCCGCACCTTTCATCATCCAAGGGCAAACGAGCCCGTTGACACGCAGAGACTAACATCGTCTTCTACACCTTTTATCGTCTTGACCCGTGAAGTCAAGTGACATGCGGGGTTACCGTATGGTTACTCACAACATTCGTCAACCAGGGGGAAACGAGCCCGTTGACATGCAGAGGCTAACATCATCTTTTGCACCTTTTGCCATCCAGGGACAGCGAGTCAGGTGGCTGGTGGAGATACCTTATGGTCATCCACACCTTTCGTCAACCGAGGGGAACGAATTCGACGACATCAGGATGATGTTGGTCGTTCGGTTCTTATTATTTTCAAAATTTTACAGGTTTTACTCTCGTCGTCCGGAAACATTCAAGCCCGGCGACACGCGAGATTCTTCTCTGCTGGACAGGGACAATCGAGTGCAATGGCAAAGGGAAGTGTCGTGGTTGTCCAACTTTTTCGCTTTCAAGACACTGAAGTTTGTTGACGCTTCTGATGCCTTTTCTTTTCTTTCTAAATGACAGGTTCCGCTGGCGGGGATATTGACGGCCGAATGATGTTCCGCTCGAACGAAATTAGTGTCTTATCTTTACTTCGCTTTTATCTCCAATAAAAGATAAGTAAAGAGGGGCAACTGTCATACCCTAATTTTGTCTGGGGACCATTGTTTGGTGGCATGCAACCGTTGCTTCACCGCTTCGAGGTACTTAACACCCATCATTAGGCAATCCGTCAAGTTCTGCGACATGCCAAAAGTTGAAAGGAAGCATTGTTGCACGTAAAGTTCCTCAACATTCCAAAGGTCAAAAAAGGCATTGTTGCGTAATCCGTAAGGTTTTGCGACATTCTGGAAAGAAAATAAGTGTCGTTACGTAATCCGTAAAGTTCCATAACGTTATGAAAAAGGAATCAGCAAAAAAAGCAAAGGGGTGTATTTAGTAAAAAGGGGTGTACAAATAGAAACCAGGCCCACTTGGGCCTTCTAAGGGGTTCCAACAGAAGGTGGTGCCTTCTGGTGGAAGCAATCCAGCTCGCTTGGGCGAGCTGGGCGGCAACTACCTCCCTCTTTTTCCCTATAAAAAGGGGAAAGAGGGCAGAGTAATTTTGTTCAACCCTTCTGGTATTTAGGATTCTCTTGAAATTAGTGAGAAAAATTGTTTCCGTGAAGAAAATCCAAGTCGGGGTGCTCCCGTAACGCTTCTGAGACGTTTCCGTGAGCGATTTCGTGAAGATTCTTCACCGTTCTTCATCGTTCTTCGTTCGTTCTTCGTCGTTCTTCGGTCTTCAATCGGTAAGTTCCTGAAATTGAATCTTTCAATGCATTCTACGTACCCTTAGTGGTCTCCACTTGTTTCACGTGCTTTTATTTTTATTTCGTTTGTTTTCCGTACCCCCTTTTGACGTGCTTTAACCATTTATTTAAGTCATTTTCTCTTCTAATAAACCATAAAATGAATTTCCACCGATCATTTGAGTTGTAATATCGTTTAATCTCTGTTAAAATAAAATCCAACTGATCTTTCATGTCGTAACCACGTTTAAAACCAAAAGAGGCAAAATAACAATAAAATAATCGAAGTATCTTTGAATAAAATAATCAAAAAAATCAATTGGACGTTTTTTTTTGGAATTTTCCTTAATTGAATTGACTAATAACCAAAGTGAAACAAAGGCTAAAATCAACTCACAAATCAAGCTTTGTCCATAAAAATCACTTAAAAATCGTTTTAAGGTCCAACGCCTTAAATGGTCCTCATTGCTTTTCATTGGTTAACGTGGACTTTTGAAAGCATAAAGTCAACATGTAACTTTGTCACTACTTTAAAAAAACCAAGAGATCGTTAATGGTCCAATGCCTTAATGTTTCTCTACTTTCATAAAGAATCAAAAGATCGTTCAAATGGTCCAACGCCTTAAACGATTTTTTGTTCGGTCAAAATATATCTTGCAAAAAAGGATAAAAACAACTTAATCAACATTCAGTTCTCAAAGAACTACGTAGGTATGATTTCTTTATCACAATTGAGGAATACGTAGGAGCGAGGGAAACACCTTTGTCGACCACAAAAAGATTAAAAAATACAAAAGGCATAAAAAGACATAAAAACGTAAAAAAGGGGAAAATAAATCAAATCGAAGACATGATATTGCACACTTGGTTAAAGGCTGCAGTCCTTTGTGGCGAACGCGTGGGGTGCTAATACCTTCCCCGTGCGTAAAAACAACTCCCGAACCTTTCACATTTAAAGTTTGTAGACCACACCTTTCCGGTTTTTCTGATGTTTTCCTCGAATAAACGGTTGTGGCGACTCCGCGCATTTTCCTCCCATGGAAGACTCACCCGTGAGCCTCGCATCACCCTTCCGTCGAAGGCTAGGTTGCGACAAAGCCAAACCCAGTCCCCCTCATTAAGAACTAGCTCATTTCTTCCTCTATTGCCCTTAGTTGAATACACCTTTGTTTGGTTCTCTATTTGGGTCTTAACCCTCTCATGCAACTTCTTTACAAACTCTGACCTAGATTCCCCTTCTTTATGTATAAAAGAAGTGTAAAGTGGGAGGGGAATGAGGTCTATGGGTGTTAAGGGATTGAACCCATAGACAACCTCAAAAGGGGATTGCTTGGTGGTTCAATGAACCCCCCTGTTGTAGGAAAATTCTACATGAGGAAGATACTCATCCCAAGACTTATGGTTGCCTTTTAGAAGAGCCCTTAAAAGGGTGGATAAAGACCTATTCACTCCCTCTGTTTGCCCATAAGTTTGTGGGTGACAAGTGGTAGGGAAAATAATCTTAGTTCCTAGCTTAGCCCATAATGTTTTCCAGAAGTGGCTAAGGAACTTAGCATCTCTATCTGACACAATGGTCCTAGGCAAACCATGGAGTCTCACAACTTCCCTAAAGAGGAGTTTTGAGATGTGGGAAGCATCATCCACCTTGTGGCATGGTATAAAGTGTGCCATCTTAGTAAACCTATCCACCACCACAAAGATAGAGTCTACACCTCCTTTGGTTTTAGGGAGCCCAAGGACAAAGTCCATACTAATGTCTACCCAAGGTGCAGATGGAATAGGTAAGGGTGTGTATAGCCCATGAGGCATCACCCTAGACTTGGCTTGTAAACAAGCCACACACCTAGTGCAATGATTATGGACATCTTTCTTCATATGGGGCCAATAGAACTTTTCTTCGAGTAAGACAAGGGTCTTGTCTATCCCAAAGTGGCCCATGAGCCTACCCTCATGGCTCTCCTTCACAAGTAATCTCCTGATGGTTCCTTGGGGTATGCAAAGCTTTCCCTCTTTGAACAAATACCCCTCAGCCAAATAGAATCCATCTTGGGCCTTTTTCCCACAACTCTTGTAAATGGGAGATAAATGTTCATCTAAAGCATACAAGTCCCTAATGTTATCAAATCCTAAAATTTGAGCTCCTAGGGAGCAAAACAATGTGTGTCTCTTAGAGAGGGCATCAACTATCACATTTGTTTTTCCCTTTTTGTATTTGATAACATATGGAAATTGCTCTAGGTACTCTACCCATTTTGCATGCCTTTTGTTTAACTTGCTTTGCCCTCTAATGAACTTAAGTGATTGATGATCACTATGAATGGCAAATTCCTTGGAAACAAGGTAATGTTTCCAAGTTCGGAGTGCTCTTATTAAGGCATAAAGCTCTTTATCATAGGTGGGGTAGTTAAGGGTGGCACCATGAAGTTTTTCACTAAAATAAGCAATAGGGTGCCCACCTTGTAACAAAACAGCTCCAACTCCCACTCCAGAGGCATCACAGTCTAGCTCAAAAGTTTTAGAAAAGTCAGGAAGAGCTAGAACAGGTGCCTTAGTAAGCTTTTCTTTGAGCAAAGCAAAGGCTTGCTCTTGTTTTTCACCCCAGGTAAATGCCACATTCTTCTTCACTAGGTCATTGAGAGGTGATGCAATTGTAGAGAAATTAGGAACGAACCTTCTATCGAAGCTTGCTAACCCATGGAAGCTCCTAATATCTCCCACACCTTTTCGGGTAGGCCATTCTTGGATGGCCTTGATTTTCTCAAGGTCCACTTGGACCCCATTTCTACCAACTACAAACCCTAAGAAAACTATATTATCTACACAAAAAGTACACTTCTCTATATTTGCATAGAGGGTGTTTTTCCTAAGGACTGAAAGAACTTGCCTGAGATGTCCTCAGTGATCATCTAGGCTCATACTGTACACTAAAATATCATCAAAATAAACAACTACAAATCTACCTATGAATGAAATCCCTTAAGACATGATGCATAAGCCTCATAAAGGTGCTTGGTGCATTAGTGAGCCCAAATGGCATCACTAGCCATTCATACAAACCAAACTTGGTCTTGAAAGCGGTTTTCCACTCATCACCCTTTTTCATCCTGATTTGGTGATACCCACTTTTAAGATCAATTTTGAAAAGATATTGGCACCATGCAACTCATCAAGCAAATCATCAAGACTAGGAATGGGGTGCCTATACTTTACAGTGATGTTGTTGATGGCCCTGCAATCTGTACACATTCTCCACGTACCATCCTTTTTGGGCACCAACAACACTGGCACAACACATGGGCTTAGGCTCTCTTGGACCCAACCCTTCTCTAACAATTCTTTAACTTGAGACTCTATCTCCTTAGTCTCCTGAGGGTTAGTCCTATAGGCTGGCCTATTAGGAAGGCTTGCTCCTGGGACTAAATCTATTTGGTGTTCTATTCCCCTTAAAGGAGGTAGCCCAGGGGGTATCTCTTTGGGAAATATATCACCAAATTCATGTAAGAGTTCTTGGACCTTTGGGGGTAAGGTCTCAAATGTAGGAATTGTGGCAGTGCTAAGGGATGTTTCCCTTGATAGGAGAAGGTAGAAAGATTGTTTAAGAAGGAGTGCTCTTTTAATATCACCTTTTGTTGCAAAATGATTTTCTTTCTTAACAATCTTCTTGGAGGAATCCTTTTCCCCTTTTTCCTTCCCCTTGGCCTTTGAAGACAAGGTCTTACTATCCTTCTTTTTCTTTTGTTTTTCTATTTTTTCTTCCTCATTCCTCTTATCTTTCATAGTTAGTTGATCTTTGGCCACCTGTGAAGGTGTTTGAGGATGCAACACAAATTTAGTGCCAAGATGGGTGAGGGTAATCTCAATAGTTAGGCCATTGTAAATGATCTTCCTATCAAATTGCCACGGCCTTCCTAAAAGAATATGTCTTGCCTCCATGGGAACTATATCACAATTAACTTCATCCTTATATGTCCCAATGGAGAAAGGTACCTTCACTTGTTGGTTAACTATCATTTCCCCTTGCTCATTGAGCCATTGAAGTTTATAAGGTTTTGGGTGGGGAATGATAATGAGGTTTAACTTGGAAACTAATCTTGTGCTACAACAATTGCAACAAGATCCACTATCCACAATGAGAGAACAAGTTTTATCTAAAATTTTGCATCTTGTATGAAATATGTTCTCTCTTTGGGATTGAGATAGATCACAAGATTGACCTCCAAGGAGCCTTCTAACCATTAAGAGGTCACCTTCTTCATGGGGGTAGACTTCCTCACTAGACTCTTCACCCCTTACTTCATCTTCACTTCCACTAGAGGAAGGGCAAGAAGTAGTTTCCTCTTGGCTACTATAAATGTCTTGACCCCTCATAATCATGGTTTTCTTTGTGGGGCATTGAGAGGCAATGTGACCTCTCCCAAGACATTTGAAGTATTTAATGTTGCTAGTCCTTTCTTAGGAACTAGTCTTAGGGGTGTATTTCTCTATGGTCTTACCCTTTTCTTCCTTGTGTTTTGAAGGTGTAGCCCCCAAAATTCCTTGGGCTTGGTCCTTCCTTGGATAAGAGTGAAAGCCATAAGATTTTGAAGAAGGCTTTCTTTTTAGTTGTTGTTCCACTCTTATACAAAGTTGGGCTAGTTCATCTAGGTCCCTATATGGAAGGAGTTCAACCTTGTCCCTAACTTCCATATTAAGCCCACTAAGGAACCTCGCTATGCTTGTCCTTTCCTCCTCCCTAAGTCCAGCTCTTAAAAAGAGTAGTTCCATTTGTTGTCTATATTCTTTAACGCTCATACTCCCTTCTTTAAGCCTTTGGAGCTTGTCCATAAGCTCCCTTTCATATTAGGAGGGAATGTGCCTCTTCCTAAGGGCACTCTTAAGATCATTCCAATACTCTACTAGAGGATCCCCATGAATCCTTCATTCCCTAACAAGGGAAGTCCACCAATAGAGGCATACCCTTGAAAGCTAAGGGTAGCCAATGGAACTTTTCTCTCTTCGCTAATATGATGGCAAGCAAAGATTTGTTCAACCTTTATTTCCTAATCTAAGTAGGCCTCAACATTATCTTTTCCATGGAAATATGGAAGACTAATGTTAACCTCTTGAGGCCTTCTATCCCTTTCCCTTCTTTGGGAGTGATGTTTAGTATGTGAACTATGGCGCCCTCTATAATAGTCGCTAAGTTCTTCACTTAAATTCTTGCAAGAGTCATGACTACTATAGGAGGCATGTTTTTCTCTTTTCATTTCTTTTATTATTTTTCTTCTTTCTTCCTCTCTTATTTTCTCTCTTTCATCTTGACTTATTTCTTCCACTCTTTCTTTTCCTTTTTCTTTTCTCTCTTGTTTTTCTTTCCATAACTTGAGAGAACTCAACTCATCTAAGATTCTAGATAGAGGGTCCTTATGACTAGTACCCTCATCATTAACACTAGTTGAATGATGACTCATGTTGGTTTCTAAGTTGTGGTTCTTTCTTGTTGGAGGTTTGAAAACAAAAGGTAAAAGAAACTATGGTTGAAACTAGCCAAAATAAAGACTAAAAGAGGTGTGAAAGATAAGGTAAAAAAACTAATTGGTAAAATGCAAGCTATCCAGACGGTTTGACAATGGAAGGTAAAAGAAATAAGCTATGAAAGTAAGCAAGAAATGTAAACTAGGTTAATCCTAAGAGTGTTTGGATGACCACATTCAAGGTTCCCAACAAAACACTCACTATCCTAAGGAAAAATTGCCTAAAATTATTACACACAAATGGAAGTTTGGTAACCTATTGGAGGCTCCCAACACACTTCCAATGAAAGGCCTTTTTGTTACAAAACTGGAAAGCAATGAAGGTAAGTAAATTGCAAATTACAAAATTACAAAACGGTCCTCAATTTTGGTGGTTGTTCTCTCTTTGGTGATTCACTCAATTTGGAGTGCTTCTTAGTCCAATAGCTCTTAAGGTGGTTGGCCCCTTGCTTCTTGACTCAAATTCTTCAAGGGATGACACCAATCCTTCTTCCAATTCCCTATATGGCAACCCACAAACAAGGAAACAAACAGACAAGCAATAACCAAAGATGAAAAAAACTGAAATGAAAGCTAAACCAATGGATTTTTTACAAGACAATTTTTCAAGGATTATTTAACAATTCAAGCAATGAAAAGGACATAGAAGCAAGCTAGGACTCAAAGAGAAACTTAGAATGGCTCTAGAGTAGAGTAAAAAAACAAAAAACAAAAAAGACTCAACAAACCTCTAGCTTTGGCACTTGTTTTCACAGTAATTTTCAATTGAAACTTCAAAACTAAGATTGGTATAACATAGGCACCAATTATAGAATAAATTTTGAGCCAAAACAACAAGCGCACTTCCCTTTCACTTTTTTTTTCCTGGATACTGATTTTTCTGCCAAATTGTTTGATTTTTAGTATTTTTTCCTTTTATCCAAATCACTTGGTTCTTTTTTTATAACTTTTTTCCAGATGTCTAGAAAATTCATTAAAATTTCAGCTCAAAATTCAAAGTAACCAATTCTCATTAATTTTTACAACTTTGTATGTCCAAGCTACCAGCACCAACGATTGTTTTTAAGCATGGTATATTGATTGCATTGGGCTTACTTTCAACCTTCCTATGTATGTTGAACTCACTAGGATTGTTTACCACAATTTTAGAAGTTCAATATTCACTTAGGATCAACATTTCAGCCGGCAATTCAATCACCAAAACTCAAATTCACAATAGACGCAATCATAAGGAAACCTAAAAGTTCAAGAAAAGGTTCACAATCAAAGACTCTTTAAGAATTTTGCATGAACATGTTAAGGACTAATTAACATGAAAGATTTGACTCAAATCAAATAATAGGCTAAGAGAATTTCATACACTCATGAACAAATGAGTTAGACAAAGAAACAAGAAAAACAAAATTTAGCGCAACATAAGAAATCTTATGTGACAAGTTTCATGACTAGGCGTGACTTCTATGACAAAACTACAATAGGTGAACAAGTCACTCTAGATTTTTGAGGTTTTCTTCTACTTTAATATTTTTGTAAGAATTTTATGGTTTAGGTTTCAGCCACAAAAAAAAACAAGACAAACTCAAAGGAACCTAAACTCAACAAAATTCATGGTTCAAGAACAAGAACAAGAAATTTGAACCATAGAAAATCAAATCTAGCTTCTATAGCAAGTTTAATCGGTGGAAACTCTAAAGAATAAAGTTAACAACATTTAGCACAAGACATGTTAGGAGATACATGGAGAAAAAAATGAAGAAACAACAATGGAAGAGAAGGTAAAGCAAAAAATTAATGGAGGTTTAAGGAGCACCTACTTGAAGCTCTTGTGCTCTGATTACCACTTGATGGAAGCTTGCTTGTGGGGCTTCTATGGAGGCTGGATCTTTGAGCTTCAATGAGATCCTTCAATGGTGATTTTACACCATGGAGATGCAGCGGAAGGCAAAGGAGAAGAGGAGAGGGGAGGCTCCATCCACTAGGGAATAAGCCAAGGAAGAAGGAGCTTCACCACCAAGAATTGCCTTGGATAAGAAGCTTGAAGAGGATGCTTTAATGGAGGAAAAGAAAGAGAGAAGGGGGGAGCACGAAATTGAAGGAATAAAAGAGGGAGAGAAGTGGAACTTTGAAGTGTATATCATAAGACTTTCATTCATCAAAGTTACAACAAGTGCTACACATGCTTCTATTTATAGATTAGGTAGCTTCCTTGAGAAGCTTTCTTAAGAAAACTTCCTTGAGAAGCTTCTTTGAGAAAACTTCCTTGAGAAGCTAGAGCTTAGCTACACACACCCATCTAAAAACTAAGCTCACCTCCTTGAGAAGCTTCCTTGAGAAGCTAGAGCTTAGCTACACACACCCCTCTAATAACTAAGCTCACCTCCTTGAGAAGAGAAGCTAGAGCTTAGCTACACACCCCTATAATAGTTAAGCTCACCTGTCATACCCTAATTTCGTCCGGGGATTATTACTTAATGACATGCAACCTTTGGTTAGCCGCTTTGAGATACTTGGCATCCTTTGTTGCACAATAAATGAAGTCCTGAGACGTCTCAGAAATCTAAAGGAAGCAGGCTTGCGCGATCCGTGAAATTCCGTAATGTGGCGGAAGTCGAAAAGAGGTGTTTTTGCGCAATCCGTAAGTTTTCGTAACTTCTTCGAAAGCTAAAAAAGAGTAAATACATAATTCGTAAGGATTCCTAACCTTGCGGAAGAAAAATAAGTATCGTTACGAAATTCGTAAAGTTTCGTAACATTACGGAAAAAGAATCACAAAAAAAAAGGCAGGGGGTGTATTTAGTAAAAGTGGGGGTGCAAATAGCAACCAGGCCCACTTGGGCCCTCCAGAAGATTCCTCCAGAAGGCTGTTGCTTCTGGAGGAAGCAACCTTGCTCGCCTGGGCGAGCTGGGCGGCAAGCTTCTCCCCTATTTTGCTACAAATAGGGGGAGAAGTGAAGAAGAAAAGGGTTCAGCCCCTTAGGCACTTCTCTCTCTCTCGAAATAGCTGAGGAAAATTAGTTTCGTGAAGAAAATCCAAGCCGAGGCGCTTCCGTAATGTTTTCGTAACGTTTCCGTAAGTAATTACGCGAAGATTCTCGATCGTTCTTCAAGATTCATCGTTCGTTCTTCGTTTTCTTCAGTCTTCAACGGGTAAGTACCTCAAACCAAGCTTTTCAATTCATTCTATGAACCCGTGGTGGTCCACATTTTGTTTCATGTATTTTTATTCTCGTTTTCATTCGCTTTTTATACCCCATTTTGACGTGCTTAAACCATTTATTTAAGTCATTTCTCACTTAATCTAAAAATAAAATAAATTTCCATCGATCGTTTGAATTGTATCATCCGTTAATTTTGGTTAAAATGAATTCCGACCGTTCGGTCGTGCCGTAACCACGTTGGAAATAAAAAAAGAGGTAAAATAATAATATAATAATTAAAAAAAATACCTTTTAGTAAAGTAAAGCTGAAAATCAATCGGACGTTTTCTCTTTGGGATTTCTCATTCTTAATTGAATTGACTAATAACTAAAGTGAAACTAAGGCTAAAATCAACTCGCCTAGTCAAGCTCGTCCGCAAAAATAGGTTTTTGAAAGTTTATCATTTCAGTTTCTTACTAAGTAAAATGGATCATTTTTAAGGCCCAACGCCTTAAAATGATCACCCTTCAAGTAAAAAGAATCACTTGATTCACGCATAAGGAAGAACTACGTAGGTCTGATTTCCTCTCCAAAGGAGGGTACGTAGGAGCAAAAGCCCCGCTTTTGTTGACCTCAAAAAATAAAAAGAGATAAAAGTTAAGGTAACACAATTTCCACAATTCTAAAAGATAGGCTGTTGTCCTTTGAGACAAACGTGAGAGGTGCTAATACCTTCCTCAAGCGTAAATACAATTCCCGAACTTAGAATTTTCATTTTGACCAGTTTCCTTCGGTTTTTCCGACGTTTTCCACAAATAAACATTGGTGGCAACTCCGCGCATCTTTCCTCCTTTGGAAAGCGCACCCGTGAGCCTCGCCCTCGCTCGCCTGCGAAGGGCACGTTGCGATACTCACCCCCATGACAAAATACATGAAAATACAAAAAAAATCCCTACTACAAAGACTACTAAAAATGCCCTGAAATACAAGGCTAAAACTTTATACTACTAGAATGGCCAAAATACAAGGCCCAAAAGAAGAAAACAAAACCTATTCTAATATTTACAAAGAAGAGTGGACCCAACCTTGGCCCATGGGCTCAAAAATCTACCCTAAGGTTCATGAGAACCCTAAGGACTTCTTTATCAGGTCTAGCCCAATCCTCTTGGAAACTCTTGCTCATGGCTCTGGTAACTGGTCCTTTCCTAGTGAGGATTGCATCACAGCTGCTAGGGTTTTAAGAGTGGTCCGGTTACTATTCACAGAGGCAGAGATTGTAGGGTTTCATTTTCAGTTTTTTCGCGTTACTGTTCACGCGCATGGTACTGTTCGCGTAGCAACTCCATTTTCGTTTTATGCTTCAAATTCCAGTTTCGTTTTCTGCTTTTAATTCTAGTTTCGTTTTCATTTCTGTCTTTTAATTCCAGATCATTTTCTGCCTTTAATTTCCTATTCGTTTATTCATTTAGTTTCCAATTGCAATTTCATTTTCGGTTTCTGTTTGTAGATTCATTCTCATTTCTGTGTTGCAATTAGTTTCCAGTTGATGTATTTCATTTTTGTTGTTAATGGAAGGCTGAATCTCTAGTGTTGTTTTCTCTTGAGGATTAAGTATAGCTCTCTTTGAGGTTTTGTTATTAACATTAAATTCTGAACAGTTTTTCCCCTTCACCAATTATTTTGTATTTGTTGCTAATATTAATCCATGCATGCTTAATGCTTGATTAATTGTATATGTGCTTAATTAATGTTCATGCTTAATGGACATGTGAGAAGAATTAATTGGTGTATGTGTTGCTTAATCACATAATGATAGCCTTGTGTTAATTTTCGCTTAGTAAATTAATTTCGGGTTGGATTAAGTGGTTGAAGTGATTAGGGATAAATTCTCGTAACCTAGGATAAGAGACTTGCTTTTAAATCAAAGGGAAACAACATGTTTTAGTTCTGTTATTTTATTTCAATTCAAGTTTGCTTTCTGTTTAAATTACAAAAACAAACAACCCCCCCCCATTTTGTTACTATTTTATTATTATATGTTATGAGCGTTTGTTTGATCATTGCTCACTGGGAGATGACCTAGGATCACTTCCTAGATACTGCATTTTAATGTTTATTTGATTCGGGTACGGCCCTGTCATACCCTAATTTCGTCCGGGGACCATCCGTGGTTGGGATGCGAACCTCGTTTGACTACTTCGAGGTACTTGGCACCCATCGTTAGGTAATTCGTGAAGTTCTGTGACATGCCGGAAGTCAAAAGAAAGCATTGTTGCACAACCCGTGAAGTTCCGTGACATGCCAGAAGTCAAAAGGAAGTGTTAGTGCGCAATCCGTAAGCTCCGTAACATCCCAGAAGCCAAAAAAGGGGATGATTATGTGATCCGTAAGGTTCTGTAACATTACAGAAAGAAAACAAGTATCGTTACGAAATTCGTAAAGTTTCGTAACATAACGGAAAAAGAATCACCAAAAAAGAGCAAGGGGGTGTATTTAGTAAACAGGGGGGTGCAAATAGCTGGCTCACTTGGGCGAGCTGGGTGGCAAGCTTCTCCTTTCCTTTCCTATAAATAGGGGAAGAAGGGAAGAACAAAAATGCTCAACCCTCCTGGTATCTGAGATTCACTTAAAATTAGTGAGAAAAATTGTTTCCGTGAAGAAAATCCAAGCCGAGGCGCTTCCGTGACGTTTCCGTGGGTGATTTCGCGAAGATTTTCAACCGTTCTTCGTTCGTTCTTCATCGTTCTTCGGTCTTCAACCGGTAAGTTCTCAAAATCGAACTTTTCAATTCATTTTATGTACCCTTAGTGGTCCTCATTTGTTTTGCGTGCTTTTATTTTCATTTCATTTACTTTCCGCACCCCCTTTTGACGTGCTTTGGTCATTTATTTAAGTCATTTTCTCGCCTAATCAAAAATAAAATAAAATAAATTTCCACCGATCATTCGTATTGTAACATCCTTTAATTTCTGTTAAAATGAATTTTGACCGTTCGGTCATGCCGTAACCACGTTTAAAACCAAAAAAAGAGGCAAAATAATAATATAATAATCAAAAATATCTTTTAGTAAAATAAATCAAAAAAAATCAATCGGACGTTTTCTTTGGGATTTCCCTTTCTTAATCGAATCGACTAATAACCAAAGTGAAACTAAGGGTAAAATCAATTCATAAGCCAAGTTTTTTTTCATCACCTAAAAAAGCCATTTTTAAGGTCCAACGCCTTAAAGTGGTCTTTTCCACCTTTATTGTTTAAACATAGATTTCTAAAAAAACCTAAAATCAACACGTAACTTTATTACCTCTTTCAAAAATAAAGAGATCATTAATGATCCAATGCCTTAATGTTTTCTCTCTTTTCAAAAGAATCGAAAGATTGTTTAATGGTCCAACGCCTTAAATGACCTTTCATTCAATAAAAACATATCTTACAAAAAGGGATAAAAAATAACTTAACCAAACACTTTGTTCACAAAGAACTACGTAGGTCTGATTTCCTTATCACAATTGAAGAATACGTAGGAGCAAAGGGAAACACCCTTGTCGATCACAAAAAAATAAAAATATAAAAAGGCATAAAAGGACATAAGAACGTAAAAAGGAAAAATAACATAAATTGAAGTCATATTTGCACATTTGATTAAAGACTGTCGTCCCTTGTGACGGACGTGTAGGGTGCTAATACCTTCCCCGTGCGTAAATACAACTCCCGAACCTTTCACTTAAAGTTCGTAGACCACGTCTTTTCCAGTTTTTCCGACGTTTTCCTCAAATAAACGTTGGTGGCGACTCCGTGCGTATTCCTTTCTTGGAAGACGCACCCTCGAGTCACGCGTCACCCTCCCGCTGAAGGGTAGGTTGCGACAATTAGCGACTCCACTGGGGACTGTTTTTAGAGAGTTAGGTCATTTAATCTTGTGCAGTGTTTTATCATGACTTTCTCCTTTGTTGGTTTCCCTTTATTTTTCTTATGTTCTTGTATATATAACTCTTTGATGCTTTTAGTGCGTTTTAAAATGTATGCATGAGGTAAATATTTATTCATTTGATGCACACAAACATCAACACTATTTGCACACACGGTGAGTTGAGAAAGGGCCCTATACCCGGGTTCATGGGAACATAAGGAGTGGAGGTGAATCTGTGATCATGCTAGGTCTCCGACTTGCTTGATTACAGTGAACCCTCATCTAGAGTTTTTCTCTTTGATAACATATTGTTGCTAGTAGTCCCTACTGCTGCAATATGTCCTTCGAAGGGAATGATACCTCTTGAGACCATCAAGAGAGATATAACCACCTTGGGAATTATCACTAAAAGCCTTGTTAGCTCCCTCCCATATAGGTCCCTTGAATAGGGGCACGGAGCGGACACGCTGCGTGCCATTTTTCACACTGCCATGCATAAGTGTCATGTACCCTTTTGCTTATATTTTGTGAACATTGTCATACTATGTACATTCCCGTGTTGCGCCTTTCGCATACGCATCATGCGTGGGTTCCGTCTTAATCCCCTCTCTTTGGCAAACCAACGGAAGGTCTGTGTCGCCTTCTTAAATACATACGTCAGGCACTGTGTTACCCCAAGACACTGTATCTAAGAAGGAGACAATTTCCCGGGCTCCCGTGTTCATAAATTGCATCTGTATCATATGCATTCCTTCATGCATTCATCCATCCCACCCGTGATAGATGTCGAAGTTTTGATTCGCACCGATTTTGTTTCACTTTAGTAAAACATGGGATCAAGTCAAATGCCTTCGCTTAAAAAGAGGTTCTATCAAGTCAAGGTCAAGAGCCTAGGGATCACCAGTCTAAAAGAGTTAGGGCAGTTGATGGGTCAGCTCCAACGGCAAGCTTTTCGTAAAGCTTACGGTAAAATCTGGGACCTAGCCATGGTAGAAGTCTCCACAGAGGCCATTGCCTCCCTCGCCCAATATTATGATCAGTCATTAAGGTGCTTCACCTTTGGGGACTTCCAGCTATCACCCATGGTAGAAGAATTTGAAGAGATCCTAGGATGTCCTCTAGGGGGAAAGAGACCATACCTCTTCTCAAGGTTCTATCTCTCATTAGCTAGAATTTCTAAGATAGTCCAAATCTCGGCGCAGGAATTAGACCACAGAAAGCAAGTCGAAAATGGGGTGGTTGGAATACCAAGAAAATATTTGGAGGCAAAAGCGAGAATCTTGGCAGGCAAAGGAGAATGGGCCCCGTTCATAGACATTCTCACACCATTGATCTTTGGAGGAGTCCTCTTTCCAAATGTGGATGAGTTGGTGGACCTAGCAGCAATCGATGCTTTTCTCGCCTATGATAACCACAAGGAAAGCCCGGTTGTCGCTATGCTAGCCGACCTATATGACACCTTCGATCGAAGGTGTGAGAAGAGCAGTACGAGGATTGTTTGTTGTACTCCAGCTCTTTATGTATGGTTGGTTTCACACCTTTTTCGCCAAGAGGTAAGGCATGCTTGCTCGCTAGAAAGTCACCGTTCATGCATAGAGAAAGGAGGCGCAAATTGGGATCAACTCTTAGCAAACAAAGAAGGAGCGTCTATCAACTGGTTGCCTCGATGGAAAGAAGGGAGAGTCAAAGTTCTTATTTCGTGCGGAGGATTTCCGAATGTTCCCTTGATGGGGACGAGGGGTTGCATCAGTTACAATCCCGTTCTTGCTATAAGACAACTTGGCTACCCTATGAGACGGGCACCACCAGAGGAAAAATTTGCGCCCGTCATTTCACGAGGTTTCAATAAGACCAACATGGAGACATTTCAGAAGGTCCGCAAGGCATGGGAGGTGTTGCAAAAGAAGGACAAAGAACTCAGGGGCAGTAACAATGGGCCCATCGGTGGCTACCGTAAGTGGTTGAAAGCCCACGTGCAAGGTTTGGATTGGCTCCCGAGTTTGAGAACCATTAAAAGGAAGGAAGTGGAGGCACCGGAGGAAGACAAAGACATGCAGACCCTTAGAGCAGAACTCGAGCAAGCCCAAACAGTCAAAGAAAGGTTCAAATCAGCAGCTCTGAAGATCCGAAAGGAGAATGCCGAACTGAGAGATATAAATGCAGCTTCCACCAAAGCCTAGGAACAAGAAACCAAGAGGGCTCGTAAGGAAGAGCATGGCTGAGACAAATTTCGTGGAGCTTTGTGGGGCAGCAACAGTGAGCTCAAGCTTCAAAGGGAAGAGAGAGACCAATCACGAGCACATAGCATGGTCTTGAAAGAGGAGTTAGCTGCTTGCTCAAGGTCCAAAAGAAACTTGTCTCAGCATTTATGCGAGACAGAGACCAACATGTTAGCCATCGTCAGCAAGTACCAAGATGAACTAAATCTAGCCATGGCCCACGAGCATAGAGTGGCGGACGAGTATGCCCAAGTGTACGCGGATAAAGAGGCTAGAGGAAGGGTGATTGACTCGTTACATCAAGAGGCAACAATGTGGATAGACTGATTTTCTCTTACCTTGAACGGGAGTCAAGAACTTCACCGATTGCTAGCCAAGGCCAAAGCAATGGCGGACACCTACTCCGCCCCCAAGGAGATCCATAGACTTCTCAGCTATTGTCAGCATATGATAGACTTAATGGCCCATATAATTAGAAACTGCTAGGAAGTTTGTATTATCACTCAAATCTTGACTAGTTAAACTTTCTGAATAAAATGAGTTTATCTCGCGTTTTTACTCCAAAGATCAGTGCGAATCAAATCACTCCCGCATTTTATCTCTAGCATGCATTCATATCATGCATCGCATAAGCATCTCTTCGTGGCATCATAATGAACATATCGTTCCTGCATTTGTCTGTTATCATATTCCAACATCACATTTTGCATGAGTCATTGCATCATCATGTATATACGTCCAACATACTTTTTGTTCTACAAACTGCATACCTTTTGTTTTCATGTTCGCTCATGCGTGATCCTTGCATTTTCCTCTACAAAACAAAAACAAAAAGGGAAGCATGAAAATTCATGATACATTCTTGGTTGCATATATTAGGTACCATGAGTCAACCATGTTGGGATTATAAACCCGTTTCACTTAAAAACAAAATGAGTGAACATGGTACCTAATGCATGGTTAACTACGAAATGATGTTTCTTCGGGCATCTCAATTTCATAATTACATTTTCCATGCATAGCTTAAAGTATGCCCGAGTCATTCATCCCTATGAAAGGTTGTTGAAGTATTGGCGATTAGAATTGCCATTCCTTGGATTATAGGGTTGAACTAAGCTCATGCTTTTTCAAAAAAAGTTCATCAAGTCAAGTTGAAGTATGGAAGTAACCATCTTGCAAAAATTGGGGCAAAAGATGAATCAAGTTACATCACTGCTTCGTCTACTGCCGAACACATTTAGGACTGTTGATATCCTTGTTACTTCCAGTTTCACCTTGACCAAGATGTCATGAACCATGTTGAAAAATCTAAATTGATTCAACCCCATGTCCTGCGTAAAAATTCGCAATACTTCAACTGTGTATCATTCACATACATCCATGCTTTTCATTGGTTGCATTGCTCTTTGCATTCTTTCCTTGAAAAAAATAAAAAAAAAATAATAAAATAAAAAAAATGAACTTAATCATTGTTATCAAGAAGAAAAGAACATGCTTTACGGTGCCCTTACCGAACCTGTGCTAGAGCTAAAGTAATGGGTGAAGTAGAGGAGGCGCAAGAGCAGATGAAGGCCGACATGGAGGCCATGAAAAAGCAAATGGCCACAATGATGGAGGCCATGATGAGCATGAAGTAGATAATGGAAGCTAATGCGGTTGCAGTTGCCGCTACCAGGGCTGTTGCTAAGGTGAACCCGATGCCCCCATCTGATCTCAACCAAATGAATCATCCAACCTTAGATATGGTGGGCAAAGATTTGGGAAGTAAGAGTGGCCCCCATTATGTGCAAATTCAAAACAAGCACATCATCACGCCATATGGCTTCGTTAGGCAGTATTAGTACAATTTTGATATGGTTCCGGATAGGATGCAACTACAGAACATGTGCAAAAAAGGGCACAAATCTTTCAAAGAATATGCCCAAAGGTGAAGAGACCTAGCAGCTCAAGTGGCACCTCCAATGACAGAGAAAGAGACGATCACAATAATAGTAGACACATTACCAGTGTTTTACTATGAAAAATGGTGGGGTACGCGCCTTCAAGCTTTGCGGATTTGGTCTTCGCCAATGAAAGGATTGAAGTGGGTCTAAAAAGTGGCTAATTTAATCATCCTGCTTGGACGAATGAGAAAACTGGGGCAAATGAAGAGGATGAGAAGGAGGGAGAAACCCATGTTGTGACTGTCATTCCTATACGGCCAAGTTCCCTACCAGCTCAACACCATCATTACTCAGCCAATATCAGCCATTCTCATTACCCACCACCCATTTATCCATAAAGGCCATCCCTAAATCAACAACAAAACCCTCCTACCACACAACCAATGCTAAACACCACCTTTAGCACAAACCAAAACACCAACCAAGAAATGAATTTTGCAGCGAAAAGCCTGTAGGATTCACCCCAAATTCGGGTGTCATATGCTAACTTGCTCCATTATCTACTTGATACTGCAATGGTAGCCATAAGCCCTGCTAGGTTTCCTCAACCTCCATTTTTCTGAGGATACGACTCGAACGCAATGTGTGCTTATCATGGAGGAGCCACGGGGCATTCCACTGAGCATTGTAGGGCCTTGAAGCGTAAGGTGCAAAGTCTAATTGATGTGGGCTGGCTGAAATTAGAGGAGAATCGCGTATGAGTCCTGACATTGACAAACAACACCACACATGGGGCAATTTTGAAAGCCGTTGTTAGATGTCTCTAATGACTCATCAGGATTTTCAAGTTTATGCCATTATTATAAACCACAATTACAATGCTAAAAGGGATGAATTTGACATCCTTGTCTCTCTCATCCTCTCACAAACACATCTTTGCTTATTCAACTTCCACCAGAATGTGAGTGTAAGCCATTGGTTTGTTTGCTCAAAGCGACCTGCACTCCTAAGTGTTGACTTCCAAGACCGTTCAATCAGAGATTACTCGTCCTGCACGTCAGTGGGGTGCCGTAAACAACGAGTAAAGCGGAAAAGTTCAAAAAGAAAAAAAAGCATTTGATTGACTGTGTTTTCAAGTAAAAATATAAACATTCATGTGACCTAATTTTATCATTCCAGAAATTTTGTCTTTTTAGAGAGAATTGAGTTATCAAGAATAGGAGTCATTTGACTTAATCTGTCGATTGAAAAAATCCTTCAACTATTTCTCATCCTTGGAAAATTCTTTTTGCAAGAATCAACTGCTTCTTTCATTCTTCCTTGCTACTAGGTTGTGAAAAAAAAGATTGGTATCTCAAAGCCTTACACTGGGGCAATGAGGGGCACCGTGCATGAGCCTCAAGTAAACCTAGGGACAGATTAGAAGTTCTCACCCAATAGGTTCCCAGCTACAAGGTCATGACGAAAGATAACAATTGGTACCTCAAAGCCTTACACTGGGGCAATGAGGGGCATCGTGCTTGAGCCTCAAGTGAACATAGGGGCAGATCAAAAGTTCTAACCCATCGATGTTCTTAAACAAAAAATAAAGGAACAAACCCTGGAATTTATAGGGATTGATTAAACGTCAAACGGCTCCATTGCCGTCACTCCAAAATGGTCAAGTGACTAAATCAAACAGAACATACACTCTGAGGGAGTTCCCGGAGAGATTTGCAAAACATAGGATAAGGTTGCATGAATTATCACCTCTTTCAAAAGGACAATCAATCTGTGTTTTCAAAAAAAAAATCAAAATCAAAATCACAAAATAGGGAAAGAATGTCATTGTACAACTTTCCATTGCATTGCATTGTTTCATATGAAGTCCGCATTTACCAAATTTCACGATAATGGTTGCATGCATCTGCATCCCTAAAAATCATGTTAACTGCATAGATTTCCTACATCTAATGTCCAATCTTTTGAATTTGGGATGACCGGCTCTCTCAATGAGTCAATCTCATGCTTTCTCATAAGGGTGGATGATCGAGGCCATACCCGAATCAAATAAACATGAAAATGCAGTAACTAGGAAGTGATCCTAGGTCGTTTCCCAACGAGCAGTGACAAGCCAAATGTTCATAATATACTTGCAGTAACAGTAACGATGGGGGGGGGGGTTGGTTGTTTGGTAATTAAATAGCAGAACAAATAAAATGGAATACGAAACTACTAATATTAAAAACGGGTTGTTTCCTCTGGTTCAGAAGCCACTCTCTTATCCTGGGTTATAGAGAATTCGTCCCTAACAGTCAACCACTTAATCCAACCCTATTTCAATTTACTAAGCGAAAATCAACTTAGGGTTTTCAATACGTGATTAGGCACCACATACACCAGTTAGTCCTTCGTCCATTAAGCATGAACGCAAGTTAGGCTCAGAGGCAATTAATCGAACACAAAGCGTGCACTGATTAATATTCACGAAATTGGGATAACTGGTGAAGGGAAAACTGCCAGGAAACCACATTAGAAACGAAACCTCAAAGAGAGTTGGGCTTCGTCCTCAAAAGGAAACAACACCAGAAAATCTAGCCTTCCATGGATTCAAACAGAAAACGCAAATGAAGCATGAAGCAGAAACGTAAATGACCAAGAACGTAAATGAAAGTAGAAGAAGAAGCAAGAATGAACTCGTAATTAGAAGCAGAAAACGGAAATTTGCATTAAGAATGAAAACTGTAACAAGGGAACAGAAAAACGTGAAAACCTAAAACCAAAGCTTTGAATAATGAAAATAGCATAGCAGAATAGAATGCCATGCACGAATCCCAAGGCAGCTATTTAAAAAGAGTCACTCAAAGTCGCTGGGCCCTATTACAATACTCTGGCCCAAAACTAAATAAACACTGAACAACATAAAATAAAATTGCGAAATTTCTTAATTAGAAATTAACTAAGGTAAGCGCTGCTTTATTTGCCCTCTTCAAGTCCATAACCAAAATCCTGATTAAGCCCAATGTTTCATTAATTCCTGAAATTAGATTAAGAACATCAAATTAGCTAAATGAGCCCAAATAATAAAACTGCCTAATTAATTGACAATTAAGACCAATCAATAATTAAAATGGTGCAAAAAGGGTTTAGAAAATAGAAGAAAATGATGGCACATCAAAACCCCCCATACTTAGCCTTTTGCACTCCTGGGCAAAATGAAACAAAGAACAAAATCCAAGGATATCAAAGGGAGACAAAAAAAACATTCACATATTTCTCAATGAACATCAAGGAATGAAAGGAATGGGTAACATCTAACATAAGGAGATCCAAAAAGTCAAGACATTCATGAAAATCATCCAAGCAACCCAATCATGGCAAAATAGTTAATTAGCTCAAGAATGAAAAGTGATAAAGCCTCACAAGATATACACTCTATCTCTCAAGTGTCTAAGCTACTATTTACCCTCAAAGCACCCATGAAAGCAAACACCACATAAACTTGGCAAGAAAATTGACAATCAACCCATAAACACAAGCACATGAGGATCAAAAGGTCTTTTAAGGTTGTAATGGGGCCAAGGACAAGGTATGGAGAAATATGGAATAAGTGGCTAAATCCCAAAGGAATAGAGGAGCAAAGGGGAATAAGTGCATATTAAGAAAAAAATAAGAAAATAAAAAGAAGTAAAGATAAAAATTAAACATGAAGAGTAGAACCAAGAGTTTCATCATTCTTGTGCCATTTAAGATCTTATTCACTCAACTTTATTGCTTTTCTTTTTCTTTTTTCGAATTTTTTTTTTCGATTTTTTTTTTTTACTCTTTAGCCTTTGAGAAACAACATTTCATTCAGCATGTCCAACATTTAACCAATATACAATGTACATCAAGTATGGCCCAAAATACATCATGAAGCATAGCCAACAAAACAAGTTGTCCAATGAAACAAAAAACCCCCCCACACTTATTCCCAAAACAATTCCAAAGCTCCAAAATTCCTTAAGGATATGGTAATATCATGGTTTTTCACTTAAGGCTTGTAGTGAGCTTCAAAACAAGGAAAGGGAAACAAGGCTCAAAAGGGCTATCAAAGGAATTAATTCAAGGTAAGTCCATTTGGCTAGAAGCTTATAAGAACAAAATTGCCTTAATCATTTCCAAATATGCATGTGAATTAGGACGCATCAACAAGAATCAAGCCAAGGCTATTGTGCAAGCAATCAATGGGGCAAAACACACCAAATGATTATAATGATGGATGGCTCAAATTCTCACAAAGGTAAAATCATCACTTTCAAATTGAGCTTTCAAAACTATCATGACATGTAGAGAAGAATCAAGGATTTCAAGTCACAAAATGTCAAGAACTTTTATTTTCAAAACAATTACCCATTTCTTGAACATATCCTATAATTCAAAGAAAAACATGCAAAGTCGTACGTGCACACGAAATTGACCAAAAATATTAAACTGAAAATCCGACGAAACTAACAACATTAACAAATTAACACAACTAACAAATTAACAAAACCAACAAAACTAGCAAAACCAAAGAACACTCCCCCCCCATACTTAAACAACACATTGTCCTCAATGTAGCACAATTAACAGATTAAAAACAATTAAATCATCAAAGAGAATCGGACAAGTGTAATAAAAGCAAAGAAGGAGATAGGAAAAGAAAAACTCCCTAAGTCATGGTGGAGGAAGAGTAGGGTGGAGTAAGGATGTCTCTTCCACCACTACGTCCACTAAAGAAGGGTTCGTGAAGAATGACTTAAGTCGATGTTCGTTGACCTTGAAGCTCTTGTTTGTGGAGTCGCTTTTGATCTCAACTGTACCATAAGGAAAAACATTAGTAACAACAAAAGGACCAATCAACTTAGACCTCAACTTACCACTCATGAGTCCAAGCTTAGAATTATACAATAACACTTTTTGCCCAACCACGAAGTCTTTTTTAACTATCATGCTATCATGGAACTTCTTGGTCTTTTCTTTGTAGAACTTGGCATTCTCGTAGGCTTTTAGGCGGATTTCATCTAACTCACTTAGTTGCAACTTCCTTTCCTCGCCAGCTTGATCCATAGAGAAGTTGCAAGTCTTCACTGCCCAGTATGCTTTGTGCTCAATTTCCACTGGAAGATGACATGCCTTTCCAAAGACAACCTGATAAGGAGACATTCCTATGGGTGCTTTGTAGGCAGTCCGATGTGCCCAGAGAGCATCATCAAGCCTGGTACTCCAATCTTTCCTGCTTGGCTGCACAATCTTCTCTAGAATTCTCTTGATTTCCCTGTTAGAAATTTCTGCCTGTGCATTAGTCTGGGGGTGGTATGGTGTGGATACCCTGTGTACCACCCCGTACTTTTTAAGCAGGGCATGCATTGTCCTGTTGCAAAAATGGGTTCCTTGATCACTAACAATTGCTTTAGGTACTCCAAACCTGCAAAACAGATTAGACCTGACAAAGTCTGCGACAACTTTAGCATCATTAGTTCTAGTGGGCTTGGCTTCCACCCATTTTGAAACATAATCAACTGCAAGGAGAATATAAACATAACCAAAAGAGACAGGAAAAGGACCCATGAAATCTATACCCCAGACATCAAACACCTCACAGAATAGCATAGGTTGCTGAGGCATTTGTTGTCGCCATGTAAGTGTATTTTCTGCTCTCTGACACTGCTCACAAGTGCTGCAGATCTTCCAAGCATCTTTAAAGATGGTGGGCTAATAAAAACCACAATCAAGCACTTTGCGAGCTGTCCTTTGAACACCCAGATGACCTCCCAGTGCGGAAGAATGACAGAACTGCAGGACTGAGTCAGTCTCATGATCTGGAATGCACCGTCTAATGACCTAATCACTGCACAATTTCCACAAGTAGGGGTCATCCCAAATAAAATGCTTAGCATCACTTTTAATCTTATCTTTTTGGGCCTTAGATGCTAAGGGAGGAAAAATAGAGGCAACTAAATAATTGACAATGTTAGCAAACCAGGGAGTAGAAAGAGAGTCAGAAATACTATACAATATATACAAATGATCATCCGGGAAATCATCCCGAATAGGTGAATCTGCATCAGAGACACGTTCGATCCGACTCAAATGATCAGCAACTAGATTTTGTGCTCCGCTCCTATCATGGATCTCCAAGTCAAACTCTTGGAGCCAGAGCATCCATCGGATCAACCTAGGCTTAGAATCAGCCTTCTTCAACAAGTAATTTAGAGCTGCATGGTCAGTATAAACAATAATGCGAGTACCAAGCAAATAAGATCGAAATTTTTCAAGAGCAAAAACTATGGCTAGAAGCTCTTTCTCAGTAGTAGTATAATTTGCTTGGGCAGCATCTAAAGTCCTAGAAGCATAATATATCACCCTGGGCAATTTATCAATTTTCTGAGCAAGGACAGCCCCCAATGCATAATTTGATGCATCACACATAAGCTCAAAAGGGGCTGTCCAATCGGGTGCCTGAATGATGGGGGTGGTAGTCAACGCTCTTTTGAGGCAATCAAAAGCCTCTTTGCATCTGTCATTAAAGTCAAACTCCACCTCCTTTTGCAACAAGTTGGACAGTGGAAGGGCTACTTTGCTAAAATCCCTTATAAAGCGCCTGTAGAATCCTGCATGACCAAGAAAAGATCGCACCTCTCGCACACAAGAGGGGTAAGGCAATTGTGAAATAACAGAAATTTTTGCAGGATCTACTTCAATACCCTTATTGGAAATAATGTGGCCTAAAACTATACCTTGCTCCACCATAAAATGACATTTTTCAAAATTTAGAACAAGGTTAGTTTCAATGCATCTATTCAAAACTTTTTCCAAACTATTCAAACAACCATCAAAAGAGGATCCATATATAGTGAAATCATCCATAAACACCTCTATGCAATTTTCTAAAAAATCACTGAAAATACTAATCATGCACCGCTGGAAGGTACCAGGGGCATTGCACAGGCCGAAAGGCATCCTCCTATAAGCAAAAGTGCCGAAGGGGCAGGTGAATGTGGTCTTTTCCTGATCCTCGGGAGCAATAGTAATTTGCATATAACCAGAAAAACCATCAAGGAAACAGTAGTGGGATTTACCTGCCAGGCGTTCAAGCATCTGGTCAATGAATGGCAGGGTAAAATGGTCCTTTTCGGTAACCTGGTTCAGCCTCCTATAGTCAATGCAGACTCTCCAACTGTTCTGCACCTGAGTAGGAATCAGCTCCTCCTTCTCATTTCTAATCACTGTGAGGCCAGTCTTTTTCGGGACTACCTGGACGGGACTCACCCATTGGCTGTCGGAGATAGGATAAATGATTCCAGCTTGCAAAAGCTTGGTTATCTCCTTCTTCACTACATCAAGAATCACCGGGTTGAGTCTTCTCTGTGGCTGTCTTACTGGTTTAGCTCCATCCTCTAAATTTATTCGATGCATACATATGGATGGGCTAATACCAGGAATGTCCGCCAGGGTCCAGCCTATAGCCTTCTTATGCTTCTTGAGAACTGACAACAACTTCTCCTCTTGCTCATCAGCAAGGGAGGCAGATATAATCACTGTAAAACTCTTGCTATCATCCAAGTAAGCGTATTTTAAATTTGATGGCAGAGGCTTCAATTCTGGTGTGGTCGGCTGGACAGTGGTAGAAGGAGATGGTTTCTCAGCCTTTACCTCATAAAGAAAGTCAGAGGTATGTGTACTTCCTGAAACATGGTTAGTCCTATCTGACTCTATAAAATCAATCTCAAGAGGTAAAACACCACCACCAGGCATGCAATCAATATCACTCTCATATTCACTCTCAGCATCAAATTCAGACATATGATCAAGTACAATTTCAGACTCAATGCATGAAGAGTGAGAGGCATGCAGATTAGAATAAAGATCAGTCATGTATTCATCAACAACATGGTCAATTATTTCAGCACGAAATACAGAAAGATCTTCAGATGGGTATTTCATAGCATCCAGAATATTAAAATGAACAGTTATATCACCAAACTCCATGGACAGTGTGCCTGCATAAACATCTATCTTAGTTCTAGCAGTTTTCATAAAGGGTCTGCCTAGAATGATGGGAACTGATCCTTGAGAAAATCCATCTTCCATATTCAAGATATAAAAATCAACAGGGAAAATCAGTTCACCAACTCTAACTAAGACATCTTCTATGAAACCAACAGGATAGGAAACACTTCTATTAGCTAAATGAATTACCACATCAGTTGACTGCAAGGGACCTAGAGATAGAGAATTAAAAATCGACAGAGGCATAACACTAACAGAGGCTCCTAAATCTAGCATGGCATTGTCAAACTTACTATTCACTATAATACAAGGTATGCTGAATGAACCTGGATCTTTGCATTTTTCAGGAATTTGAGGAACAGATTTACCAATCAATGCGGAGACATTTCTGCCCATGCTAATTCGTTCACTTCCTTTAAGCTTCCGCTTATTAGTGCACAGCTCCTTCAAGAATTTGGCATATCTTGGAATTTGCTTTATTGCATCCAACAGAGGTATGTTTACCTCTACTTTTCTAAACATTTCCAAGATCTCTTTCTCTGCCTCTTCCATTTTTTTGTTGGAAACTACTCTTGGAGGGAATGGAAGAGGGGGAATGTGCTGCTTCTGCAAATCAGAATTACCTGTGGAAGAAGATTCACCTGCACAGAAATTGTTAGGTAGATTTTTGTCATCACCTTTTTCTGGAATAGAGTGAAGTTTGGCAGGTTCATTTACAGATGAGGAAGGTGCTACGGGTTGAGGTCCTTGACACTGCTTTCCCGACCTCAATGAAATGGCACTGACATTTTTGGGATTTTGGACAGCTTGAGAAGGCAGCTTGTCAGAATTATGGGACTGTTGTTGATTCAATTGGGTAGCTAATTGTCCCATCTGATTGGTTAAGCTCTGAATGGAGGCTCTGGTCTCTTGCTGAAACTGCATGTTCTGCATAGTCATTTGCCTCACAAGTTCTTCGAGGGAAGGTTGTGGAGGGGCCTCAACTGTTGGTTGTTTCTGGGGTTGTTGCTGTTGTTGGATTGGTGGAGGAATGTATGGTCTGCTTGGGCCAGCAGCATTTTGGAAGGAAGGAGCAGGCTGCTGTTGTTGTTGCTGAGGGCTGGACCATCTGAGGTTAGGGTGATTCCTCCATCCAGGGTTGTATCTGTTGCTGGAAAGGTCATAATTGCTCTGCTGTGGTTGATTTTGCTGTTGAGGTTGAGGAGGTCTATTGTAAATATTTGCAGCATAAGCTTCAGGCTGCTCAATTGCTCCAGGTTGCTGCATGGAAGGGCAAAGGTCTGTATGGTGGTCAGCAGAGGAGCACAAACCACAAACCCTTGCGACAGGTACAGATTTTTGATTCAAGGCCAGCTGGGTTACCAAGTTGACCAACGCATCCAGTTTGCCTTCAAGCTTCTTAGTTTCAGATGATGCAGATGGGTTTGTAGCTACCTCATGCACTCCTCTAATGACTATGGCATCATTTCTGGCGCTAAATTGTTGGGAGTTGGAGGCCATCTTCTCAATTAAATTTCTGGCTTCAGCAGGAGTCATGTCTCCAAGGGCTCCACCACTGGCAGCATCTATCATACTTCTCTCCATATTACTGAGTCCTTCATAAAAATATTGGAGAAGAAGCTGTTCTGAAATCTGATGGTGGGAGCAACTGGCACATAGTTTCTTAAATCTCTCCCAGTTCTCATACAGGCTCTCTCCACTGAGTTGTCTAATACCTGAGATATCCTTCCTGATGGCTGTGGTCCTGGAAGCAGGGAAAAGTTTTTCTAAGAATACTCTCTTAAGGTCATCCCAGCTCGTGATGGACCTTGGAGTAAGGTAATACAGCCAGTCCTTTGCCACTCCCTCTAATGAATGAGGAAAAGCCTTCAGAAATATATGATCCTCTTGGACATCTGGGGGTTTCATGGTGGAGCAGACAATGTGAAATTCTTTCAAATGTTTGTGCGGGTCTTCACCTGCAAGGCCATGAAACTTTGGAAGCAAATGAATCAGTCCAGTTTTAAGAACATATGGGACATCCTCATCAGGGTATTGGATGCACAAGCTTTCATAGGTGAAATCAGGTGCAGGCATTTCCCTTAGAGTCCTCTCACGAGGTGGAGGTTGTGCCATGTTCTCAGAATGTGCAAAATCAGAATGCTCAGAATCAGAATGCTCAAAATTATAATGCTCAAGATCAGGATGTTCAAAATCACCAATAACAGAATGCACAGATTCACCAGTTATGGAATGCTCAGAATGATCAAAAGGTATAAAATGATGCCTAACTAATCTATGAAATGTCCTATCTATCTCAGGATCAAAGGGTTGTAAGTCAGATGGATTGCCTCTAGTCATACACTACATTCAGCATGCACACAACTAGTTGCCTTGTCATGTAAATAAAGGTGTAGGTTTGAACTACAGCTACCCTTAAATGATATCCAAATGACTTGAAATTTTGTGAGCGACCTTATAAAATGATGAGAAGATAGCACAAACAATTTCAGACAAAAATTCAAAGTCTAACTATGAAAGCTAAAATTGGTAGGTTAAGAAAAATAAGTGAATAAAACTTGAAAAATAAAAAACTTTTGACAGAATCGCTTTTTTTGGACGATGGCCAGCTTCCAGGGCGTACGAAAGTTTTTTCTACCCCAAATGCATATATAATAATTGCGATTCTGATAACCGGAGCAAAAGTTATGGCCGTTTGAAGTTTTGACAAACACAAAATTTGCTAGTTTTTTGGAACTTTCAAATCTGACCAAACTAAAGGCTCTAACTATTTTTCCCACAAAATATGGATTAAAAGAAGTTACCACAAAAAAATTCAGCCAAAAATAACAACCCTAGCTACTAAAACAAAAATCCCAAATAATTCAGCATGGGTGGTCGCTAAAATCCGTCTCTAATTGATTTCTACTACTACTCTGTTTTTCCGCAAGCTGATTTCTACTACTACTCTGTTTTCAAGCACAATCTTCACAGCAAAACACCCAAGACTGAAACAGGGGAAACGCTTAATGAGAAAACTGAAACAGAACACAATTAAACAAAATACCAGGATACTAAACAACACTAACACACATACTAACACAATACTAACAATTAAACATAAAACACGAAAGGATTAAACACACAACACTAGTTAGCTATTAAGAACCTTTGGACACTGCTCCCCGGCAACGGCGCCAAATTTGATCGAGGCCGTACCCGAATCAAATAAACATGAAAATGCAGTAACTAGGAAGTGATCCTAGGTCGTTTCCCAACGAGCAGTGACAAGCCAAATGTTCATAATATACTTGCAGTAACAGTAACGATGGGGGGGGGGGGGGGTTGGTTGTTTGGTAATTAAAGAGCAGAACAAATAAAATGGAATACGAAACTACTAATATTAAAAACGGGTTGTTTCCTCTGGTTCAGAAGCCACTCTCTTATCTTGGGTTATGGAGAATTTGTCCCTAACAGTCAACCACTTAATCCAACCCTATTTCAATTTACTAAGCGAAAATCAACTTAGGGTTTTCAATACGTGATTAGGCACCACATACACCAGTTAGCCCTTCGTCCATTAAGCATGAACGCAAGTTAGGCTCAGAGGCAATTAATCGAACACGAAGCGTGCACTGATTAATATTCACGAAATTGGGATAACTGGTGAAGGGAAAACTGCCAGGAAACCACATTACAAACAAAACCTCAAAGAGAGTTGGGCTTCTTCCTCAAAAGGAAACAACACCAGAAAATCTAGCCTTCCATGGATTCAAACAGAAAACGCAAATGAAGCATGAAGCAGAAATGTAAATGAACAAGAACGTAAATGAACAGAAACGTAAATGAAAGTAGAAGAAGAAGCAAGAATGAACTCGTAATTAGAAGCAGAAAACAGAAATTTGCATTAAGAACGAAAACTGTAACAAGGGAACAGAAAAACGTGAAAACCTAAAACCAAAGCTCTGAATAATGAAATAGCATAGCAGAATAGAATGCCCTGCACGAATCCAAAGGCAGCTATTTAAAAAGAGTCACTCAAAGTCACTGGGCTCTATTACAATACTCTGGCCCAAAACTAAATAAACACTGAACAACATAAAATAAAATTGCGAAATTTCCTAATTAGAAATTAACTAAGGTAAGCGCTGCTTTATTTGCCCTCTTCAAGTCCACAACCAAAATCCGGATTAAGCCCAATGTTTCATTAATTCCTGAAATTAGATTAAAAACATCAAATTAGCTAAATGAGCCCAAATAATAAAACTGCCTAATTAATTGACAATTAAGACCAATCAATAATTAAAATGTGCAAAAAGGGTTTAGA